>NW_027476660.1:0-27500 GCF_051020955.1 Megalopta genalis
GGTAATGTTGTTCAAAAAAGGTTGGCCAGTTCGAGGACACCGCCTGCCAACAGCTGGCTAGGCCCGGAGCCGGCACCAGGTCCGTACCATCCGGGTAATTTACTAACCGAGCTTGCGGCGGGCCTGAACGCAAATACATTCGAAAATGGAGCAAGTTGCGGCCCAATACCGTAAAATAGTGTACCGTCACGCAGCCGGCCGGGCGATCGAGCGTCTGTCGTGTACGCGCGAAGACGACGCCGACAGTCAACAACTCGTGCCGTAGACCGACACGCAACGGGTCGCGACGTTCTACAAGGGGAGAAGTGCACGACTACGTTGCCGGAACATTTGCCGAAGACGGTGTGCCCTCGCATTGGCATCCACGAAGGGAACCATTCGGGGTATCGCACGCCAACGGAAGCCGAGCCTCGTTATCGATGAATCTCCCCATTCGATCTTTTGGGTTTCTCAGGTTTACCCCTGAACGGTTTCACGTACTCTTGAACTCTCTCTTCAAAGTTCTTTTCAACTTTCCCTCACGGTACTTGTTCGCTATCGGTCTCGTGGTCATATTTAGCCTTAGATGGAGTTTACCACCCACTTAGGGCTGCACTCTCAAGCAACCCGACTCTAAGGAGAGGTCCTCCCGAAACGCGTACCGGTCGCTACGGGCCTGGCACCCTCTATGGATAAATGGCCCCATTCAAGATGGACTTGGACGCGGTTGCGACGTTACGGGATAAATTGACCCTCCTGAACACTACATTTCCCAACGGCGGAACTCCGCGGGATTCAGTGCTGGGCTAATTCCTGTTCGCTCGCCGCTACTAAGGAAATCCTGGTTAGTTTCTTTTCCTCCGCTTAGTAATATGCTTAAATTCAGCGGGTAATCTCGCCTACTCTGAGGTCGTCGGAACGTGAAAAAAAATTTTTTCAGAGCTTCCCCCCCCGAAAGCATTTTGCGAAACGTGTACAGAGCAACACAAAAAAAAAAAAAAATAAAAAAAACACAAAAAACCCTTAAAGCAAAAAAAAAACCGTTTATCGCGCCTCACCAATATATCTTTTATAAAATTCGATATCCTCTCCAAATATAGATCTTCGAAACACTCGCAAGACGATTACAATCGGTATAACTTTAACGTCCGTCCGAAAAGTACTTTCGGGGACTAGACGACCGATTGATCTCGTGCGGTTTCGCTATTCGATCATTTGAAGAGAACAAAAAGATATATGGGGCGACCGACAAACGGTTTTCCGTAGAACCAGACTCGCGATTGCGTTGACACACACATCATAGCCACACCAATAGAAGAGTTTTAGGACGGTAACCCGGGTGGGGTGTTCTTTACTCAGAATATGTGCAACATCGGATCTATATAGCCATCGATACAATTCGTACACAAATGTGTCGTACGAAGAGAGAGACTTTTTTTCCTCTGGCAACATAACGGTAAGAGACATCCTTCCACACTCATAGGTTCCACTCCCTGGGGCTATGATATATATATACATATAAATTCAAATTCGAAGCAACGGTCACAATTCTACTCTATATATTTTTGCGGGTTATGTGTTCTTTCGTTCAATTTCTTTCATGCGTTCGTTCGATCTCTGTACACAGTCTTCACATAGGACAGACTCGTGTAGTACGCTTTCGTGGGTTAAACCCATCTCGTTTCATTTCAGGCGACGTCGGGAGCGCGTTGAAAATGTACCAGTGAAATCTCGATAGTTCTACGAATACGAATCGTCCCGAAAAAGATTTTGTCACCGCTTCGAAGCGGTGTTTCAGACGGGCGGACGTATATAAAACATATACGACACACGACACCGCCTTCCACACTCACGCTAGTTCGAACACGATTTCCATCTCTCTCGAAGACTGTTAGACGTACGTAAAATTTCTCAATATTCATAGGACCGCGACAAACGCCGACGAAGCGCCCATCATTCGCTCGTACGTATATAGGCAACAAGTGCCATCAACGCAAGCAGTTTATAAGTACGTAAACGACCCTCAGCCAGGCGTGGTCCAGGAATTGTATCCGTGGACCGCAATGTGCGTTCGAAATGTCGATGTTCATGTGTCCTGCAGTTCACACGTTGACGCGCAATTAGCTGCGTTCTTCATCGACCCACGAGCCAAGTGATCCACCGTTCAGGGTAATTTTTCCCTTTTATTCTCTCATATATATATAATGTGTATTTGCTATCCACCACATTTTTGTGTTATATTTCGGAACAAGCCGATACCCGAAGAGCTCCAACCAGCGCGCGAAGGAGATTCGGGAGTCGTCGTACAACGACATAATTGTCCCTTAAAGAACGAGATATTTCCGTCGAAACCATATATATATGTACGAGCAAATCCAAAACCACTGTTTTCTTGCAAGTTCGACGGTCGGAGCGAATAGAACATTGAAAAGCCTTCTATCGAAGAAACACAGAGAGTATATCACCTCCAAAAACGACGGGGATATGGATATTCAAACTGGACAATTATCAACCCGATACTGGATTCGAAAAGTTTCTCTCTCCTTTCGTCGTTATTTACACCGGACGGACTCACGGCCGGCTCTAGCTGGGTGTCATATATATATACGTCCCACGCTCATGCTGCCACTAGCGCGCAACAGAGTAGGGTGTCAATGACAACGACACAGCATTGAAACGAGCTACACAAGCCGGTCTCTCTTGATACCAATGTAAACGAGCATTAAGTTATCTTCAGACTGCCCGATATTTTCGTCCTTTGGACTTTCCCAACGATTCCTTTTTTTCTTTTTTTTTTTTACACCACAGCGAAGACTTGAGGAAGCGTGATTAGCACGCTCGCATCCCTCCCTGTCCTACTACAACTGTGTGTGTGTGTGTGTAAAGAAAGAAAAAAGAATACATTGGCTTTCTCTCTATCGAGAAGATGGCCTACGCAACGCAGATCAAAGGCCTAATACGTGTAATATAATACGCGTCTGGCCGTGTATAAATCACGCACGAATGATCTGGTCGGGCCCAACTCTTCTCGTACGCTTATTTTTCCGTGTTGAGGCACTATCATAAAATCACACAAACCCCAACACGTGTGTGTCTTGGAAGGAAGATGGCCTACGCAACGCAGATCAAAGGCCTAATACGTGTAGTACACACGTCTGCCGTGTAAATCACGCACGAATGATCTGGTCGGGCCCAACTCTTCTCCACCACACCACATCCCAACTTTGTACATTTTTATATATTTTTGTGCGTTGGGGCACCTTCATAATCACAAACCCCAACAACACATATATCTCTCTCTCTTTGAAAGATTTGTTGTGGCCTACGCAACGCAGATCAAAGGCCTAATACGTGTAGTACACACGTCTGGCCGTGTAAATCACGCACGAATGATCTGGCGGGCTCAACAATATCTTTTTTTTTTATATGAATTCTTATCCACAAACTAATCGAATTCATTTTCTCTCCTCCTCTCCTCTCTCTTTGAGATATATTGGAACATTGTAATGATCCTTCCGCAGGTTCACCTACGGAAACCTTGTTACGACTTTTACTTCCTCTAAATAATCAAGTTTGGTCATCTTCCCGGCATCATCGGCAATGCCGAAACATTGCCGCGCACCAGTCCGAAGACCTCACTAAATCATTCAATCGGTAGTAGCGACGGGCGGTGTGTACAAAGGGCAGGGACGTAATCAACGCGAGCTTATGACTCGCGCTTACTGGGAATTCCTCGTTCATGGGGAATAATTGCAAGCCCCAATCCCTAGCACGAAGGAGGTTCAGCGGGTTACCCGGGCCTTTCGGCCAGGGAACACACGCTGATTCCTTCAGTGTAGCGCGCGTGCGGCCCAGAACATCTAAGGGCATCACAGACCTGTTATTGCTCAATCTCGTGCGGCTAGAAGCCGCCTGTCCCTCTAAGAAGATTTGTTTGTACGTTGGTAGTAAAAACCCCACCGGCAGAAGCCGAGAGCCTTCGAGATACCATAATTACGTCTATTTAGCAGGCTAGAGTCTCGTTCGTTATCGGAATTAACCAGACAAATCGCTCCACCAACTAAGAACGGCCATGCACCACCACCCACCGAATCAAGAAAGAGCTATCAATCTGTCAATCCTTCCGGTGTCCGGGCCTGGTGAGGTTTCCCGTGTTGAGTCAAATTAAGCCGCAGGCTCCACTCCTGGTGGTGCCCTTCCGTCAATTCCTTTAAGTTTCAGCTTTGCAACCATACTTCCCCCGGAACCCAAAAGCTTTGGTTTCCCGGAAGCTGCCCGCCGAGTCATCGTAGGAACTTCGGCGGATCGCTAGCTGGCATCGTTTATGGTTAGAACTAGGGCGGTATCTGATCGCCTTCGAACCTCTAACTTTCGTTCTTGATTAATGAAAACATTTTTGGCAAATGCTTTCGCTTCTGTCCGTCTTGCGACGATCCAAGAATTTCACCTCTAACGTCGCAATACGAATGCCCCCATCTGTCCCTATTAATCATTACCTCGGGGTTCCGAAAACCAACAAAATAGAACCGAGGTCCTATTCCATTATTCCATGCACACAGTATTCAGGCGAAGGTAGCCTGCTTTGAGCACTCTAATTTGTTCAAAGTAAACGTACCGGCCCACCTCGACACTCAGTGAAGAGCACCGCGATGGGATATTAGTTGGACCGCCCCGTGAAGAGCAAAGCCCACCGGTAGGACGTACCACATAATGCCAGTTAAACACCGCGAGCGATGAACCGACACTGTGACACACAGATTCAACTACGAGCTTTTTAACCGCAACAACTTTAATATACGCTATTGGAGCTGGAATTACCGCGGCTGCTGGCACCAGACTTGCCCTCCAATGGATCCTCGTTAAAGGATTTAAAGTGTACTCATTCCGATTACGGGGCCTCGGATGAGTCCCGTATCGTTATTTTTCGTCACTACCTCCCCGTGCCGGGAGTGGGTAATTTGCGCGCCTGCTGCCTTCCTTGGATGTGGTAGCCGTTTCTCAGGCTCCCTCTCCGGAATCGAACCCTGATTCCCCGTTACCCGTTACAACCATGGTAGGCGCAGAACCTACCATCGACAGTTGATAAGGCAGACATTTGAAAGATGCGTCGCCGGTGCTATAAGACCATGCGATCAGCACAAAGTTATTCAGAGTCACCAAAGCAAACGATGGACGAGTGTAAACACCCGCCACCGATTGGTTTTGATCTAATAAAAGCGTTCCTACCATCTCTGGTCGGAACTCTGTTTTGCATGTATTAGCTCTAGAATTACCACAGTTATCCAAGTAAATTTTAGTACGATCTAAGAAACCATAACTGATTTAATGAGCCATTCGCGGTTTCACCTTAATACGGCATGTACTGAGACATGCATGGCTTAATCTTTGAGACAAGCATATGACTACTGGCAGGATCAACCAGGGAACTATACAATATGTATATATAAAATGGACAAAATTTAAATCCTTTTCCATCGTCGCCTGTTTCATATATATATGTCAGGTCGACACACCATTTTTCTCTTTCAAATATGTACAAGTTTTGCCACATTCCGCGCTTGTAACATATCTTCTTTAACGCTCAATTTCTTTCATTTTTCTACCATACAGATATTTTACCGTACGCCCAAAAACGTACGTATTATATTTTTGTTCTATCATAAAATCACATTTTTCTACGTACGCCAGCTTCGTACGTTTCTATCTTTGCCTTCATAAAATCACAAGATAATTTTATCTTCAAGAGTCTCGCTATTAACATCTTGTAAGATAAATGTACGTCCCAGCTAAAACGTACAAATACTTCAAGTTAAGTAATAATATATCATCGCTATTGACAAATTTTTAAGATCCAAGACACAGTTCTCTCTATATGTTTTAATATTTTTTATGTACTCAAATATATTCAAAGGAAAAAGTACATGGGTGATGCCATAGTCGTGGAAGCGCGTACGCTCACGCTGATCTTCTGACCGCCGGAAGCACGAAACCTCTGATCTGGGCAAAATCGGCAAGCCGAGGAAGAACGGACAGGACACATGCTGGACTGGCGAGAAAGCGTGTTCTTCCGCTCGCGCTAGGCATTTCGATTTCTGACACCTCTTGATTTAAAAAATCAGTTTTTTGATAGTTTTCTCTCTCCACTGGGCTATTCATTTTAGCCACAGTTTTCAATTGGTACGATTTGCTTCCAAATCTTACAGATGCATTTTAAAAAATTTTTCCATCGCTCGGACAGAAGAGTCGATTGCTCAGTGAGTACGAGTATACATACAAAGTGCATACGGGTAACCAACCCCGTAGGGCTTGCCACATATGGGCCATTCGGTCAAAGACACCGACCCGTGGCCACGCTGTGTGGAGAAAAGTCCGTAACGTAAACGGCACGAAACAGTCAGGACCGAAGCCCCGAAGGAGCTCTGAGACAGCTTCTCGACCGAGATCGTAGAATTGGCCCAAAACCCGCTCTGCTCCGTCCGCCTCGCACGGACCGTGTATCTCTTATAGATACCGAACGGCCGGCAAGGACGCCGGCGCCGCCGGCCGAATAGCACGCGCGCTTATGAGTGTAAACCGCTGCGGCAACAGACCGCCCGGCCGTGCTGTTGTAACATAGCGCGTGAACGAACGAAAAAAATTTTTATAGTAAACATTAAAATAAATTACACTACCGTAAACTAGACAAAAAATTACACATTTTTTCCCAATATGAAAATTTTCACAAACTTTTTAAAGTCCCATCGCATCGAGTAAACTTTTTTAATAACGCGTCCGCACGATTCTAAATGCTTAATCCATATGTGAAATCGTTCACTGATCACGAATATCGTATTTAAAAAAATTACAAAAATTTATTTTTCAAAATAATCAAAAAAAACCGAAAAATCACAAGAGTAAAGTACCATTATTTTAAACAACATGTCGTTCTAAATGCTTAATCCCTATGTAAAAAAGTTATTTAAGCAAGAATATGTAATTGAAAAAAATTAGAAAAATTTATTTTAGCCGTAAATCGAAAATAATGGGGACACCGGAGCTGTTCGAAGCGCCGAGACGCGCCGCGTACGGCCGAATATTTTCTAAGTCCCAACGTACCGATCAAGAGTAAAGTACCATTTTCCTACATTAGATTTCGTTCTAAATGCTTAATCCCTATGTAAAAACGTTAGTTAAGCAAGAATATCGTATTTTTAAAAAAATCTAATGATAGGATTTTCCAGAAAATTGAAAAAACCGAAAAATGTCAAGAGTAAAGTGCCATTTTCTGACATTAGATTTCGTTCTAAATGCTTAATCCCTATGTAGAAACGTTAGTTAAGCAAGAATATCGTATTTTTAAAAAAATCTAATGATAGGATTTTTCATAAAATTGAAAAAACCGTAAAATGTCAAGAGTAAAGTGCCCTTATTTTAAACATTATATCGTTCTAAATGCTTAATCCCTATGTAAAAAAGTTATCTAAGCAAGAATATGTTATTGAATAAAATGAGAAAAATTTATTTTAGCCGTAAATCGAAAATAATGGGGACACCGGAGCTGTTCGAAGCGCCGAGCGCGCCGCGTACGCCCGAATATTTTCTAAGTCCCAACGTACCGATCAAGAGTAAAGTACCATTTTCCTACATTAGATTTCGTTCTAAATGCTTAATCCCTATGTAAAAACGTTAGTTAAGCAAGAATATCGTATTTTAAAAAAAATCTAATGATAGGATTTTCCAGAAAATTGAAAAAACCGAAAAATGTCAAGAGTAAAGTGCCATTTTCTGACATTAGATTTCGTTCTAAATGCTTAATCCCTATGTAGAAACGTTAGTTATGCAAGATTATCGTATTTTTAAAAAAATCTAATGATAGGATTTTTCAGAAAATTGAAAAAACCGTAAAATGTCAAGAGTAAAGTGCCCTTATTTTAAACATTATATCGTTCTAAATGCTTAATCCCTATGTAAAAAAGTTATCTAAGCAAGAATATGTTATTGAATAAAATGAGAAAAATTTATTTTAGCCGTAAATCGAAAATAATGGGTCGAGCGAATCGGTCGATTGCGCCGAGACGCGCTATGATGCAACAGACGAGCGATTGGAACGCCCGAATATTTTCAAAGTCCCAACGTACCGGTCAAGAGTAAAGTACCATTTTCCTACATTAGATTTCGTTCTAAATGCTTAATCCCTATGTAAAAACGTTAGTTAAGCAAGAATATCGTATTTTAAAAAAAATCTAATGATAGGATTTTCCAGAAAATTGAAAAAACCGAAAAATGTCAAGAGTAAAGTGCCATTTTCTGACATTAGATTTCGTTCTAAATGCTTAATCCCTATGTAGAAACGTTAGTTAAGCAAGAATATCGTATTTTTAAAAAAATCTAATGATAGGATTTTTCAGAAAATTGAAAAAACCGTAAAATGTCAAGAGTAAAGTGCCCTTATTTTAAACATTATATCGTTCTAAATGCTTAATCCCTATGTAAAAAAGTTATCTAAGCAAGAATATGTTATTGAATAAAATGAGAAAAATTTATTTTAGCCGTAAATCGAAAATAATGGGGACACCGGAGCTGTTCGAAGCGCCGAGACGCGCCGCGTACGGCCGAATATTTTCTAAGTCCCAACGTACCGATCAAGAGTAAAGTACCATTTTCCTACATTAGATTTCGTTCTAAATGCTTAATCCCTATGTAAAAACGTTAGTTAAGCAAGAATATCGTATTTTTAAAAAAATCTAATGATAGGATTTTCCAGAAAATTGAAAAAACCGAAAAATGTCAAGAGTAAAGTGCCATTTTCTGACATTAGATTTCGTTCTAAATGCTTAATCCCTATGTAGAAACGTTAGTTATGCAAGATTATCGTATTTTTAAAAAAATCTAATGATAGGATTTTTCAGAAAATTGAAAAAACCGTAAAATGTCAAGAGTAAAGTGCCCTTATTTTAAACATTATATCGTTCTAAATGCTTAATCCCTATGTAAAAAAGTTATCTAAGCAAGAATATGTTATTGAATAAAATGAGAAAAATTTATTTTAGCCGTAAATCGAAAATAATGGGTCGAGCGAATCGGTCGATTGCGCCGAGACGCGCTATGATGCAACAGACGAGCGATTGGAACGCCCGAATATTTTCAAAGTCCCAACGTACCGGTCAAGAGTAAAGTACCATTTTCCTACATTAGATTTCGTTCTAAATGCTTAATCCCTATGTAAAAACGTTAGTTAAGCAAGAATATCGTATTTTAAAAAAAATCTAATGATAGGATTTTCCAGAAAATTGAAAAAACCGAAAAATGTCAAGAGTAAAGTGCCATTTTCTGACATTAGATTTCGTTCTAAATGCTTAATCCCTATGTAGAAACGTTAGTTAAGCAAGAATATCGTATTTTTAAAAAAATCTAATGATAGGATTTTTCAGAAAATTGAAAAAACCGTAAAATGTCAAGAGTAAAGTGCCATTATTTTAAACAATGTATCGTTCTAAATGCTTAATACCTATGTAAAAAAGTTATTTAAGCAAGAATATGTAATTGAAAAAAATTAGAAGAATTTATTTTAGCCGTAAATCGAAAATAATGGGGACACCGGAGCTGTTCGAAGCGCCGAGACGCGCCGCGTACGGCCGAATATTTTCTAAGTCCCAACGTACCGATCAAGAGTAAAGTACCATTTTCCTACATTAGATTTCGTTCTAAATGCTTAATCCCTATGTAAAAACGTTAGTTAAGCAAGAATATCGTATTTTTAAAAAAATCTAATGATAGGATTTTCCAGAAAATTGAAAAAACCGAAAAATGTCAAGAGTAAAGTGCCATTTTCTGACATTAGATTTCGTTCTAAATGCTTAATCCCTATGTAGAAACGTTAGTTATGCAAGATTATCGTATTTTTAAAAAAATCTAATGATAGGATTTTTCAGAAAATTGAAAAAACCGTAAAATGTCAAGAGTAAAGTGCCCTTATTTTAAACATTATATCGTTCTAAATGCTTAATCCCTATGTAAAAAAGTTATCTAAGCAAGAATATGTTATTGAATAAAATGAGAAAAATTTATTTTAGCCGTAAATCGAAAATAATGGGTCGAGCGAATCGGTCGATTGCGCCGAGACGCGCTATGATGCAACAGACGAGCGATTGGAACGCCCGAATATTTTCAAAGTCCCAACGTACCGGTCAAGAGTAAAGTACCATTTTCCTACATTAGATTTCGTTCTAAATGCTTAATCCCTATGTAAAAACGTTAGTTAAGCAAGAATATCGTATTTTAAAAAAAATCTAATGATAGGATTTTCCAGAAAATTGAAAAAACCGAAAAATGTCAAGAGTAAAGTGCCATTTTCTGACATTAGATTTCGTTCTAAATGCTTAATCCCTATGTAGAAACGTTAGTTAAGCAAGAATATCGTATTTTTAAAAAAATCTAATGATAGGATTTTTCAGAAAATTGAAAAAACCGTAAAATGTCAAGAGTAAAGTGCCATTATTTTAAGCAATGTATCGTTCTAAATGCTTAATCCCTATGTAAAAAAGTTATTTAAGCAAGAATATGTAATTGAAAAAAATTAGAAGAATTTATTTTAGCCGTAAATCGAAAATAATGGGGACACCGGAGCTGTTCGAAGCGCCGAGACGCGCCGCGTACGGCCGAATATTTTCTAAGTCCCAACGTACCGATCAAGAGTAAAGTACCATTTTCCTACATTAGATTTCGTTCTAAATGCTTAATCCCTATGTAAAAACGTTAGTTAAGCAAGAATATCGTATTTTTAAAAAAATCTAATGATAGGATTTTCCAGAAAATTGAAAAAACCGAAAAATGTCAAGAGTAAAGTGCCATTTTCTGACATTAGATTTCGTTCTAAATGCTTAATCCCTATGTAGAAACGTTAGTTATGCAAGATTATCGTATTTTTAAAAAAATCTAATGATAGGATTTTTCAGAAAATTGAAAAAACCGTAAAATGTCAAGAGTAAAGTGCCCTTATTTTAAACATTATATCGTTCTAAATGCTTAATCCCTATGTAAAAAAGTTATCTAAGCAAGAATATGTTATTGAATAAAATGAGAAAAATTTATTTTAGCCGTAAATCGAAAATAATGGGTCGAGCGAATCGGTCGATTGCGCCGAGACGCGCTATGATGCAACAGACGAGCGATTGGAACGCCCGAATATTTTCAAAGTCCCAACGTACCGGTCAAGAGTAAAGTACCATTTTCCTACATTAGATTTCGTTCTAAATGCTTAATCCCTATGTAAAAACGTTAGTTAAGCAAGAATATCGTATTTTTAAAAAAATCTAATGATAGGATTTTCCAGAAAATTGAAAAAACCGAAAAATGTCAAGAGTAAAGTGCCATTTTCTGACATTAGATTTCGTTCTAAATGCTTAATCCCTATGTAGAAACGTTAGTTATGCAAGATTATCGTATTTTTAAAAAAATCTAATGATAGGATTTTTCAGAAAATTGAAAAAACCGTAAAATGTCAAGAGTAAAGTGCCCTTATTTTAAACATTATATCGTTCTAAATGCTTAATCCCTATGTAAAAAAGTTATCTAAGCAAGAATATGTTATTGAATAAAATGAGAAAAATTTATTTTAGCCGTAAATCGAAAATAATGGGTCGAGCGAATCGGTCGATTGCGCCGAGACGCGCTATGATGCAACAGACGAGCGATTGGAACGCCCGAATATTTTCAAAGTCCCAACGTACCGGTCAAGAGTAAAGTACCATTTTCCTACATTAGATTTCGTTCTAAATGCTTAATCCCTATGTAAAAACGTTAGTTAAGCAAGAATATCGTATTTTAAAAAAAATCTAATGATAGGATTTTCCAGAAAATTGAAAAAACCGAAAAATGTCAAGAGTAAAGTGCCATTTTCTGACATTAGATTTCGTTCTAAATGCTTAATACCTATGTTGAAACGTTAGTTAAGCAAGAATATCGTATTTTTAAAAAAATCTAATGATAGGATTTTTCAGAAAATTGAAAAAACCGTAAAATGTCAAGAGTAAAGTGCCATTATTTTAAGCAATGTATCGTTCTAAATGCTTAATCCCTATGTAAAAAAGTTATTTAAGCAAGAATATGTAATTGAAAAAAATTAGAAGAATTTATTTTAGCCGTAAATCGAAAATAATGGGGACACCGGAGCTGTTCGAAGCGCCGAGACGCGCCGCGTACGGCCGAATATTTTCTAAGTCCCAACGTACCGATCAAGAGTAAAGTACCATTTTCCTACATTAGATTTCGTTCTAAATGCTTAATCCCTATGTAAAAACGTTAGTTAAGCAAGAATATCGTATTTTTAAAAAAATCTAATGATAGGATTTTCCAGAAAATTGAAAAAACCGAAAAATGTCAAGAGTAAAGTGCCATTTTCTGACATTAGATTTCGTTCTAAATGCTTAATCCCTATGTAGAAACGTTAGTTATGCAAGATTATCGTATTTTTAAAAAAATCTAATGATAGGATTTTTCAGAAAATTGAAAAAACCGTAAAATGTCAAGAGTAAAGTGCCCTTATTTTAAACATTATATCGTTCTAAATGCTTAATCCCTATGTAAAAAAGTTATCTAAGCAAGAATATGTTATTGAATAAAATTAGAAGAATTTATTTTAGCCGTAAATCGAAAATAATGGGGACACCGGAGCTGTTCGAAGCGCCGAGACGCGCCGCGTACGGCCGAATATTTTCTAAGTCCCAACGTACCGATCAAGAGTAAAGTACCATTTTCCTACATTAGATTTCGTTCTAAATGCTTAATCCCTATGTAAAAACGTTAGTTAAGCAAGAATATCGTATTTTAAAAAAAATCTAATGATAGGATTTTCCAGAAAATTGAAAAAACCGAAAAATGTCAAGAGTAAAGTGCCATTTTCTGACATTAGATTTCGTTCTAAATGCTTAATCCCTATGTAGAAACGTTAGTTATGCAAGATTATCGTATTTGTAAAAAAATCTAATGATAGGATTTTTCAGAAAATTGAAAAAACCGTAAAATGTCAAGAGTAAAGTGCCCTTATTTTAAACATTATATCGTTCTAAATGCTTAATCCCTATGTAAAAAAGTTATCTAAGCAAGAATATGTTATTGAATAAAATGAGAAAAATTTATTTTAGCCGTAAATCGAAAATAATGGGTCGAGCGAATCGGTCGATTGCGCCGAGACGCGCTATGATGCAACAGACGAGCGATTGGAACGCCCGAATATTTTCAAAGTCCCAACGTACCGGTCAAGAGTAAAGTACCATTTTCCTACATTAGATTTCGTTCTAAATGCTTAATCCCTATGTAAAAACGTTAGTTAAGCAAGAATATCGTATTTTAAAAAAAATCTAATGATAGGATTTTCCAGAAAATTGAAAAAACCGAAAAATGTCAAGAGTAAAGTGCCATTTTCTGACATTAGATTTCGTTCTAAATGCTTAATCCCTATGTAGAAACGTTAGTTAAGCAAGAATATCGTATTTTTAAAAAAATCTAATGATAGGATTTTTCAGAAAATTGAAAAAACCGTAAAATGTCAAGAGTAAAGTGCCATTATTTTAAACAATGTATCGTTCTAAATGCTTAATCCCTATGTAAAAAAGTTATTTAAGCAAGAATATGTAATTGAAAAAAATTAGAAGAATTTATTTTAGCCGTAAATCGAAAATAATGGGGACACCGGAGCTGTTCGAAGCGCCGAGCGCGCCGCGTACGCCCGAATATTTTCTAAGTCCCAACGTACCGATCAAGAGTAAAGTACCATTTTCCTACATTAGATTTCGTTCTAAATGCTTAATCCCTATGTAAAAACGTTAGTTAAGCAAGAATATCGTATTTTAAAAAAAATCTAATGATAGGATTTTCCAGAAAATTGAAAAAACCGAAAAATGTCAAGAGTAAAGTGCCATTTTCTGACATTAGATTTCGTTCTAAATGCTTAATCCCTATGTAGAAACGTTAGTTATGCAAGATTATCGTATTTTTAAAAAAATCTAATGATAGGATTTTTCAGAAAATTGAAAAAACCGTAAAATGTCAAGAGTAAAGTGCCCTTATTTTAAACATTATATCGTTCTAAATGCTTAATCCCTATGTAAAAAAGTTATCTAAGCAAGAATATGTTATTGAATAAAATGAGAAAAATTTATTTTAGCCGTAAATCGAAAATAATGGGTCGAGCGAATCGGTCGATTGCGCCGAGACGCGCTATGATGCAACAGACGAGCGATTGGAACGCCCGAATATTTTCAAAGTCCCAACGTACCGGTCAAGAGTAAAGTACCATTTTCCTACATTAGATTTCGTTCTAAATGCTTAATCCCTATGTAAAAACGTTAGTTAAGCAAGAATATCGTATTTTAAAAAAAATCTAATGATAGGATTTTCCAGAAAATTGAAAAAACCGAAAAATGTCAAGAGTAAAGTGCCATTTTCTGACATTAGATTTCGTTCTAAATGCTTAATCCCTATGTAGAAACGTTAGTTAAGCAAGAATATCGTATTTTTAAAAAAATCTAATGATAGGATTTTTCAGAAAATTGAAAAAACCGTAAAATGTCAAGAGTAAAGTGCCATTATTTTAAACAATGTATCGTTCTAAATGCTTAATCCCTATGTAAAAAAGTTATTTAAGCAAGAATATGTAATTGAAAAAAATTAGAAGAATTTATTTTAGCCGTAAATCGAAAATAATGGGGACACCGGAGCTGTTCGAAGCGCCGAGCGCGCCGCGTACGCCCGAATATTTTCTAAGTCCCAACGTACCGATCAAGAGTAAAGTACCATTTTCCTACATTAGATTTCGTTCTAAATGCTTAATCCCTATGTAAAAACGTTAGTTAAGCAAGAATATCGTATTTTAAAAAAAATCTAATGATAGGATTTTCCAGAAAATTGAAAAAACCGAAAAATGTCAAGAGTAAAGTGCCATTTTCTGACATTAGATTTCGTTCTAAATGCTTAATCCCTATGTAGAAACGTTAGTTATGCAAGATTATCGTATTTTTAAAAAAATCTAATGATAGGATTTTTCAGAAAATTGAAAAAACCGTAAAATGTCAAGAGTAAAGTGCCCTTATTTTAAACATTATATCGTTCTAAATGCTTAATCCCTATGTAAAAAAGTTATCTAAGCAAGAATATGTTATTGAATAAAATGAGAAAAATTTATTTTAGCCGTAAATCGAAAATAATGGGTCGAGCGAATCGGTCGATTGCGCCGAGACGCGCTATGATGCAACAGACGAGCGATTGGAACGCCCGAATATTTTCAAAGTCCCAACGTACCGGTCAAGAGTAAAGTACCATTTTCCTACATTAGATTTCGTTCTAAATGCTTAATCCCTATGTAAAAACGTTAGTTAAGCAAGAATATCGTATTTTGAAAAAAATCTAATGATAGGATTTTCCAGAAAATTGAAAAAACCGAAAAATGTCAAGAGTAAAGTGCCATTTTCTGACATTAGATTTCGTTCTAAATGCTTAATCCCTATGTAGAAACGTTAGTTAAGCAAGAATATCGTATTTTTAAAAAAATCTAATGATAGGATTTTTCAGAAAATTGAAAAAACCGTAAAATGTCAAGAGTAAAGTGCCATTATTTTAAACAATGTATCGTTCTAAATGCTTAATCCCTATGTAAAAAAGTTATTTAAGCAAGAATATGTAATTGAAAAAAATTAGAAGAATTTATTTTAGCCGTAAATCGAAAATAATGGGGACACCGGAGCTGTTCGAAGCGCCGAGACGCGCCGCGTACGGCCGAATATTTTCTAAGTCCCAACGTACCGATCAAGAGTAAAGTACCATTTTCCTACATTAGATTTCGTTCTAAATGCTTAATCCCTATGTAAAAACGTTAGTTAAGCAAGAATATCGTATTTTTAAAAAAATCTAATGATAGGATTTTCCAGAAAATTGAAAAAACCGAAAAATGTCAAGAGTAAAGTGCCATTTTCTGACATTAGATTTCGTTCTAAATGCTTAATCCCTATGTAGAAACGTTAGTTAAGCAAGAATATCGTATTTTTAAAAAAATCTAATGATAGGATTTTTCAGAAAATTGAAAAAACCGTAAAATGTCAAGAGTAAAGTGCCATTATTTTAAACAATGTATCGTTCTAAATGCTTAATCCCTATGTAAAAAAGTTATCTAAGCAAGAATATGTTATTGAATAAAATGAGAAAAATTTATTTTAGCCGTAAATCGAAAATAATGGGTCGAGCGAATCGGTCGATTGCGCCGAGACGCGCTATGATGCAACAGACGAGCGATTGGAACGCCCGAATATTTTCAAAGTCCCAACGTACCGATCAAGAGTAAAGTACCATTTTCCTACATTAGATTTCGTTCTAAATGCTTAATCCCTATGTAAAAACGTTAGTTAAGCAAGAATATCGTATTTTAAAAAAAATCTAATGATAGGATTTTCCAGAAAATTGAAAAAACCGAAAAATGTCAAGAGTAAAGTGCCATTTTCTGACATTAGATTTCGTTCTAAATGCTTAATCCCTATGTAGAAACGTTAGTTAAGCAAGAATATCGTATTTTTAAAAAAATCTAATGATAGGATTTTTCATAAAATTGAAAAAACCGTAAAATGTCAAGAGTAAAGTGCCCTTATTTTAAACATTATATCGTTCTAAATGCTTAATCCCTATGTAAAAAAGTTATCTAAGCAAGAATATGTTATTGAATAAAATGAGAAAAATTTATTTTAGCCGTAAATCGAAAATAATGGGTCGAGCGAATCGGTCGATTGCGCCGAGACGCGCTATGATGCAACAGACGAGCGATTGGAACGCCCGAATATTTTCAAAGTCCCAACGTACCGATCAAGAGTAAAGTACCATTTTCCTACATTAGATTTCGTTCTAAATGCTTAATCCCTATGTAAAAACGTTAGTTAAGCAAGAATATCGTATTTTTAAAAAAATCTAATGATAGGATTTTCCAGAAAATTGAAAAAACCGAAAAATGTCAAGAGTAAAGTGCCATTTTCTGACATTAGATTTCGTTCTAAATGCTTAATCCCTATGTAGAAACGTTAGTTATGCAAGATTATCGTATTTTTAAAAAAATCTAATGATAGGATTTTTCAGAAAATTGAAAAAACCGTAAAATGTCAAGAGTAAAGTGCCCTTATTTTAAACATTATATCGTTCTAAATGCTTAATCCCTATGTAAAAAAGTTATCTAAGCAAGAATATGTTATTGAATAAAATGAGAAAAATTTATTTTAGCCGTAAATCGAAAATAATGGGTCGAGCGAATCGGTCGATTGCGCCGAGACGCGCTATGATGCAACAGACGAGCGATTGGAACGCCCGAATATTTTCAAAGTCCCAACGTACCGGTCAAGAGTAAAGTACCATTTTCCTACATTAGATTTCGTTCTAAATGCTTAATCCCTATGTAAAAACGTTAGTTAAGCAAGAATATCGTATTTTAAAAAAATCTAATGATAGGATTTTCCAGAAAATTGAAAAAACCGAAAAATGTCAAGAGTAAAGTGCCATTTTCTGACATTAGATTTCGTTCTAAATGCTTAATCCCTATGTAGAAACGTTAGTTAAGCAAGAATATCGTATTTTTAAAAAAATCTAATGATAGGATTTTTCAGAAAATTGAAAAAACCGTAAAATGTCAAGAGTAAAGTGCCATTATTTTAAGCAATGTATCGTTCTAAATGCTTAATCCCTATGTAAAAAAGTTATTTAAGCAAGAATATGTAATTGAAAAAAATTAGAAGAATTTATTTTAGCCGTAAATCGAAAATAATGGGGACACCGGAGCTGTTCGAAGCGCCGAGACGCGCCGCGTACGGCCGAATATTTTCTAAGTCCCAACGTACCGATCAAGAGTAAAGTACCATTTTCCTACATTAGATTTCGTTCTAAATGCTTAATCCCTATGTAAAAACGTTAGTTAAGCAAGAATATCGTATTTTTAAAAAAATCTAATGATAGGATTTTCCAGAAAATTGAAAAAACCGAAAAATGTCAAGAGTAAAGTGCCATTTTCTGACATTAGATTTCGTTCTAAATGCTTAATCCCTATGTAGAAACGTTAGTTATGCAAGATTATCGTATTTTTAAAAAAATCTAATGATAGGATTTTTCAGAAAATTGAAAAAACCGTAAAATGTCAAGAGTAAAGTGCCCTTATTTTAAACATTATATCGTTCTAAATGCTTAATCCCTATGTAAAAAAGTTATCTAAGCAAGAATATGTTATTGAATAAAATGAGAAAAATTTATTTTAGCCGTAAATCGAAAATAATGGGTCGAGCGAATCGGTCGATTGCGCCGAGACGCGCCATGATGCAACAGACGAGCGATTGGAACGCCCGAATATTTTCAAAGTCCCAACGTACCGGTCAAGAGTAAAGTACCATTTTCCTACATTAGATTTCGTTCTAAATGCTTAATCCCTATGTAAAAACGTTAGTTAAGCAAGAATATCGTATTTTTAAAAAAATCTAATGATAGGATTTTCCAGAAAATTGAAAAAACCGAAAAATGTCAAGAGTAAAGTGCCATTTTCTGACATTAGATTTCGTTCTAAATGCTTAATCCCTATGTAGAAACGTTAGTTAAGCAAGAATATCGTATTTTTAAAAAAATCTAATGGTAGGATTTTTCAGAAAATTGAAAAAACCGTAAAATGTCAAGAGTAAAGTGCCCTTATTTTAAACATTATATCGTTCTAAATGCTTAATCCCTATGTAAAAACGTTAGTTAAGCAAGAACATCGTATTTTTAAAAAAATCTAATGATAGGATTTTCCAGAAAATTGAAAAAACCGAAAAATGTCAAGAGTAAAGTGCCATTTTCTGACATTAGATTTCGTTCTAAATGCTTAATCCCTATGTAGAAACGTTAGTTAAGCAAGAATATCGTATTTTTAAAAAAATCTAATGGTAGGATTTTTCAGAAAATTGAAAAAACCGTAAAATGTCAAGAGTAAAGTGCCCTTATTTTAAACATTATATCGTTCTAAATGCTTAATCCCTATGTAAAAAAGTTATCTAAGCAAGAATATGTTATTGAATAAAATGAGAAAAATTTATTTTAGCCGTAAATCGAAAATAATGGGTCGAGCGAATCGGTCGATTGCGCCGAGACGCGCTATGATGCAACAGACGAGCGATTGGAACGCCCGAATATTTTCAAAGTCCCAACGTACCGGTCAAGAGTAAAGTACCATTTTCCTACATTAGATTTCGTTCTAAATGCTTAATCCCTATGTAAAAACGTTAGTTAAGCAAGAATATCGTATTTTAAAAAAAATCTAATGATAGGATTTTCCAGAAAATTGAAAAAACCGAAAAATGTCAAGAGTAAAGTGCCATTTTCTGACATTAGATTTCGTTCTAAATGCTTAATCCCTATGTAGAAACGTTAGTTAAGCAAGAATATCGTATTTTTAAAAAAATCTAATGATAGGATTTTTCAGAAAATTGAAAAAACCGTAAAATGTCAAGAGTAAAGTGCCATTATTTTAAACAATGTATCGTTCTAAATGCTTAATCCCTATGTAAAAAAGTTATTTAAGCAAGAATATGTAATTGAAAAAAATTAGAAGAATTTATTTTAGCCGTAAATCGAAAATAATGGGGACACCGGAGCTGTTCGAAGCGCCGAGCGCGCCGCGTACGCCCGAATATTTTCTAAGTCCCAACGTACCGATCAAGAGTAAAGTACCATTTTCCTACATTAGATTTCGTTCTAAATGCTTAATCCCTATGTAAAAACGTTAGTTAAGCAAGAATATCGTATTTTAAAAAAAATCTAATGATAGGATTTTCCAGAAAATTGAAAAAACCGAAAAATGTCAAGAGTAAAGTGCCATTTTCTGACATTAGATTTCGTTCTAAATGCTTAATCCCTATGTAGAAACGTTAGTTATGCAAGATTATCGTATTTTTAAAAAAATCTAATGATAGGATTTTTCAGAAAATTGAAAAAACCGTAAAATGTCAAGAGTAAAGTGCCCTTATTTTAAACATTATATCGTTCTAAATGCTTAATCCCTATGTAAAAAAGTTATCTAAGCAAGAATATGTTATTGAATAAAATGAGAAAAATTTATTTTAGCCGTAAATCGAAAATAATGGGTCGAGCGAATCGGTCGATTGCGCCGAGACGCGCTATGATGCAACAGACGAGCGATTGGAACGCCCGAATATTTTCAAAGTCCCAACGTACCGGTCAAGAGTAAAGTACCATTTTCCTACATTAGATTTCGTTCTAAATGCTTAATCCCTATGTAAAAACGTTAGTTAAGCAAGAATATCGTATTTTAAAAAAAATCTAATGATAGGATTTTCCAGAAAATTGAAAAAACCGAAAAATGTCAAGAGTAAAGTGCCATTTTCTGACATTAGATTTCGTTCTAAATGCTTAATCCCTATGTAGAAACGTTAGTTAAGCAAGAATATCGTATTTTTAAAAAAATCTAATGATAGGATTTTTCAGAAAATTGAAAAAACCGTAAAATGTCAAGAGTAAAGTGCCATTATTTTAAACAATGTATCGTTCTAAATGCTTAATCCCTATGTAAAAAAGTTATTTAAGCAAGAATATGTAATTGAAAAAAATTAGAAGAATTTATTTTAGCCGTAAATCGAAAATAATGGGGACACCGGAGCTGTTCGAAGCGCCGAGCGCGCCGCGTACGCCCGAATATTTTCTAAGTCCCAACGTACCGATCAAGAGTAAAGTACCATTTTCCTACATTAGATTTCGTTCTAAATGCTTAATCCCTATGTAAAAACGTTAGTTAAGCAAGAATATCGTATTTTAAAAAAAATCTAATGATAGGATTTTCCAGAAAATTGAAAAAACCGAAAAATGTCAAGAGTAAAGTGCCATTTTCTGACATTAGATTTCGTTCTAAATGCTTAATCCCTATGTAGAAACGTTAGTTATGCAAGATTATCGTATTTTTAAAAAAATCTAATGATAGGATTTTTCAGAAAATTGAAAAAACCGTAAAATGTCAAGAGTAAAGTGCCCTTATTTTAAACATTATATCGTTCTAAATGCTTAATCCCTATGTAAAAAAGTTATCTAAGCAAGAATATGTTATTGAATAAAATGAGAAAAATTTATTTTAGCCGTAAATCGAAAATAATGGGTCGAGCGAATCGGTCGATTGCGCCGAGACGCGCTATGATGCAACAGACGAGCGATTGGAACGCCCGAATATTTTCAAAGTCCCAACGTACCGGTCAAGAGTAAAGTACCATTTTCCTACATTAGATTTCGTTCTAAATGCTTAATCCCTATGTAAAAACGTTAGTTAAGCAAGAATATCGTATTTTGAAAAAAATCTAATGATAGGATTTTCCAGAAAATTGAAAAAACCGAAAAATGTCAAGAGTAAAGTGCCATTTTCTGACATTAGATTTCGTTCTAAATGCTTAATCCCTATGTAGAAACGTTAGTTAAGCAAGAATATCGTATTTTTAAAAAAATCTAATGATAGGATTTTTCAGAAAATTGAAAAAACCGTAAAATGTCAAGAGTAAAGTGCCATTATTTTAAACAATGTATCGTTCTAAATGCTTAATCCCTATGTAAAAAAGTTATTTAAGCAAGAATATGTAATTGAAAAAAATTAGAAGAATTTATTTTAGCCGTAAATCGAAAATAATGGGGACACCGGAGCTGTTCGAAGCGCCGAGACGCGCCGCGTACGGCCGAATATTTTCTAAGTCCCAACGTACCGATCAAGAGTAAAGTACCATTTTCCTACATTAGATTTCGTTCTAAATGCTTAATCCCTATGTAAAAACGTTAGTTAAGCAAGAATATCGTATTTTTAAAAAAATCTAATGATAGGATTTTCCAGAAAATTGAAAAAACCGAAAAATGTCAAGAGTAAAGTGCCATTTTCTGACATTAGATTTCGTTCTAAATGCTTAATCCCTATGTAGAAACGTTAGTTAAGCAAGAATATCGTATTTTTAAAAAAATCTAATGATAGGATTTTTCAGAAAATTGAAAAAACCGTAAAATGTCAAGAGTAAAGTGCCATTATTTTAAACAATGTATCGTTCTAAATGCTTAATCCCTATGTAAAAAAGTTATCTAAGCAAGAATATGTTATTGAATAAAATGAGAAAAATTTATTTTAGCCGTAAATCGAAAATAATGGGTCGAGCGAATCGGTCGATTGCGCCGAGACGCGCTATGATGCAACAGACGAGCGATTGGAACGCCCGAATATTTTCAAAGTCCCAACGTACCGATCAAGAGTAAAGTACCATTTTCCTACATTAGATTTCGTTCTAAATGCTTAATCCCTATGTAAAAACGTTAGTTAAGCAAGAATATCGTATTTTAAAAAAAATCTAATGATAGGATTTTCCAGAAAATTGAAAAAACCGAAAAATGTCAAGAGTAAAGTGCCATTTTCTGACATTAGATTTCGTTCTAAATGCTTAATCCCTATGTAGAAACGTTAGTTAAGCAAGAATATCGTATTTTTAAAAAAATCTAATGATAGGATTTTTCATAAAATTGAAAAAACCGTAAAATGTCAAGAGTAAAGTGCCCTTATTTTAAACATTATATCGTTCTAAATGCTTAATCCCTATGTAAAAAAGTTATCTAAGCAAGAATATGTTATTGAATAAAATGAGAAAAATTTATTTTAGCCGTAAATCGAAAATAATGGGTCGAGCGAATCGGTCGATTGCGCCGAGACGCGCTATGATGCAACAGACGAGCGATTGGAACGCCCGAATATTTTCAAAGTCCCAACGTACCGATCAAGAGTAAAGTACCATTTTCCTACATTAGATTTCGTTCTAAATGCTTAATCCCTATGTAAAAACGTTAGTTAAGCAAGAATATCGTATTTTTAAAAAAATCTAATGATAGGATTTTCCAGAAAATTGAAAAAACCGAAAAATGTCAAGAGTAAAGTGCCATTTTCTGACATTAGATTTCGTTCTAAATGCTTAATCCCTATGTAGAAACGTTAGTTATGCAAGATTATCGTATTTTTAAAAAAATCTAATGATAGGATTTTTCAGAAAATTGAAAAAACCGTAAAATGTCAAGAGTAAAGTGCCCTTATTTTAAACATTATATCGTTCTAAATGCTTAATCCCTATGTAAAAAAGTTATCTAAGCAAGAATATGTTATTGAATAAAATGAGAAAAATTTATTTTAGCCGTAAATCGAAAATAATGGGTCGAGCGAATCGGTCGATTGCGCCGAGACGCGCTATGATGCAACAGACGAGCGATTGGAACGCCCGAATATTTTCAAAGTCCCAACGTACCGGTCAAGAGTAAAGTACCATTTTCCTACATTAGATTTCGTTCTAAATGCTTAATCCCTATGTAAAAACGTTAGTTAAGCAAGAATATCGTATTTTAAAAAAATCTAATGATAGGATTTTCCAGAAAATTGAAAAAACCGAAAAATGTCAAGAGTAAAGTGCCATTTTCTGACATTAGATTTCGTTCTAAATGCTTAATCCCTATGTAGAAACGTTAGTTAAGCAAGAATATCGTATTTTTAAAAAAATCTAATGATAGGATTTTTCAGAAAATTGAAAAAACCGTAAAATGTCAAGAGTAAAGTGCCATTATTTTAAGCAATGTATCGTTCTAAATGCTTAATCCCTATGTAAAAAAGTTATTTAAGCAAGAATATGTAATTGAAAAAAATTAGAAGAATTTATTTTAGCCGTAAATCGAAAATAATGGGGACACCGGAGCTGTTCGAAGCGCCGAGACGCGCCGCGTACGGCCGAATATTTTCTAAGTCCCAACGTACCGATCAAGAGTAAAGTACCATTTTCCTACATTAGATTTCGTTCTAAATGCTTAATCCCTATGTAAAAACGTTAGTTAAGCAAGAATATCGTATTTTTAAAAAAATCTAATGATAGGATTTTCCAGAAAATTGAAAAAACCGAAAAATGTCAAGAGTAAAGTGCCATTTTCTGACATTAGATTTCGTTCTAAATGCTTAATCCCTATGTAGAAACGTTAGTTATGCAAGATTATCGTATTTTTAAAAAAATCTAATGATAGGATTTTTCAGAAAATTGAAAAAACCGTAAAATGTCAAGAGTAAAGTGCCCTTATTTTAAACATTATATCGTTCTAAATGCTTAATCCCTATGTAAAAAAGTTATCTAAGCAAGAATATGTTATTGAATAAAATGAGAAAAATTTATTTTAGCCGTAAATCGAAAATAATGGGTCGAGCGAATCGGTCGATTGCGCCGAGACGCGCCATGATGCAACAGACGAGCGATTGGAACGCCCGAATATTTTCAAAGTCCCAACGTACCGGTCAAGAGTAAAGTACCATTTTCCTACATTAGATTTCGTTCTAAATGCTTAATCCCTATGTAAAAACGTTAGTTAAGCAAGAATATCGTATTTTTAAAAAAATCTAATGATAGGATTTTCCAGAAAATTGAAAAAACCGAAAAATGTCAAGAGTAAAGTGCCATTTTCTGACATTAGATTTCGTTCTAAATGCTTAATCCCTATGTAGAAACGTTAGTTAAGCAAGAATATCGTATTTTTAAAAAAATCTAATGGTAGGATTTTTCAGAAAATTGAAAAAACCGTAAAATGTCAAGAGTAAAGTGCCCTTATTTTAAACATTATATCGTTCTAAATGCTTAATCCCTATGTAAAAACGTTAGTTAAGCAAGAACATCGTATTTTTAAAAAAATCTAATGATAGGATTTTCCAGAAAATTGAAAAAACCGAAAAATGTCAAGAGTAAAGTGCCATTTTCTGACATTAGATTTCGTTCTAAATGCTTAATCCCTATGTAGAAACGTTAGTTAAGCAAGAATATCGTATTTTTAAAAAAATCTAATGGTAGGATTTTTCAGAAAATTGAAAAAACCGTAAAATGTCAAGAGTAAAGTGCCCTTATTTTAAACATTATATCGTTCTAAATGCTTAATCCCTATGTAAAAAAGTTATCTAAGCAAGAATATGTTATTGAATAAAATGAGAAAAATTTATTTTAGCCGTAAATCGAAAAAAAGACTGTTCGTTTCTCTGTCTCTCTCGCGCGATCGAAGTATTGATGTTTCCCGGCAATGTAATGGGATATTAATTAAACTTTATACACGAAATTACTCGTTTTGATCCCCGCTACACAGCCGTATACTTTTTATAATTTTGTGGAATCGGGAACCTTGAAATATTTAACATAACGCGGATCGACTGTCTCTGTCTCTTTCTAGATCGGAATAATCGATGTTTCCCGGCAAACTAATGGGATATTAATTATACTTTATACACGAAATTACTCGTTTTGATCCCCGCTACACAGCCGTATACTTTTTATAATTTTGTGGAATCGGTAACCTTGAAATATTTAACATAACGCGGATCGACTGTCTCTGTCTCTTTCTAGATCGGAATAATCGATGTTTCCCGGCAAACTATTGGGAGTTTAATTAAACTTTATACATGAAATTACTCGTTTTGATCCCCGCTACACAGCCGTATACTTTTTATAATTTTGTGGAATCGGGAACCTTGAAATATTTAACATAACGCGGATCGACTGTCTCTGTCTCTTTCTAGATCGGAATAATCGATGTTTCCCGGCAAACTATTGGGAGATTAATTAAACTTTATACACGAAATTACTCGTTTTGATCCCCGCTACACAGCCGTATACTTTTTATAATTTTGTGGAATCGGGAACCTTGAAATATTTAACATAACGCGGATCGACTGTCTCTGTCTCTTTCTAGATCGGAATAATCGATGTTTCCCGGCAAACTAATGGGATATTAATTATACTTTATACACGAAATTACTCGTTTTGATCCCCGCTACACAGCCGTATACTTTTTATAATTTTGTGGAATCGGTAACCTTGAAATATTTAACATAACGCGGATCGACTGTCTCTGTCTCTTTCTAGATCGGAATAATCGATGTTTCCCGGCAAACTATTGGGAGTTTAATTAAACTTTATACATGAAATTACTCGTTTTGATCCCCGCTACACAGCCGTATACTTTTTATAATTTTGTGGAATCGGGAACCTTGAAATATTTAACATAACGCGGATCGACTGTCTCTGTCTCTTTCTAGATCGGAATAATCGATGTTTCCCGGCAAACTATTGGGAGATTAATTAAACTTTATACACGAAATTACTCGTTTTGATCCCCGCTACACAGCCGTATACTTTTTATAATTTTGTGGAATCGGGAACCTTGAAATATTTAACATAACGCGGATCGACTGTCTCTGTCTCTTTCTAGATCGGAATAATCGATGTTTCCCGGCAAACTATTGGGAGTTTAATTAAACTTTATACACGAAATTACTCGTTTTGATCCCCGCTACACAGCCGTATACTTTTTATAATTTTGTGGAATCGGTAACCTTGAAATATTTAACATAACGCGGATCGACTGTCTCTGTCTCTTTCTAGATCGGAATAATCGATGTTTCCCGGCAAACTATTGGGAGTTTAATTAAACTTTATACATGAAATTACTCGTTTTGATCCCCGCTACACAGCCGTATACTTTTTATAATTTTGTGGAATCGGGAACCTTGAAATATTTAACATAACGCGGATCGACTGTCTCTGTCTCTTTCTAGATCGGAATAATCGATGTTTCCCGGCAAACTATTGGGAGATTAATTAAACTTTATACACGAAATTACTCGTTTTGATCCCCGCTACACAGCCGTATACTTTTTATAATTTTGTGGAATCGGGAACCTTGAAATATTTAACATAACGCGGATCGACTGTCTCTGTCTCTTTCTAGATCGGAATAATCGATGTTTCCCGGCAAACTATTGGGAGATTAATTAAACTTTATACACGAAATTACTCGTTTTGATCCCCGCTACACAGCCGTATACTTTTTATAATTTTGTGGAATCGGTAACCTTGAAATATTTAACATAACGCGGATCGACTGTCTCTGTCTCTTTCTAGATCGGAATAATCGATGTTTCCCGGCAAACTATTGGGAGTTTAATTAAACTTTATACATGAAATTACTCGTTTTGATCCCCGCTACACAGCCGTATACTTTTTATAATTTTGTGGAATCGGGAACCTTGAAATATTTAACATAACGCGGATCGACTGTCTCTGTCTCTTTCTAGATCGGAATAATCGATGTTTCCCGGCAAACTATTGGGAGATTAATTAAACTTTATACACGAAATTACTCGTTTTGATCCCCGCTACACAGCCGTATACTTTTTATAATTTTGTGGAATCGGGAACCTTGAAATATTTAACATAACGCGGATCGACTGTCTCTGTCTCTTTCTAGATCGGAATAATCGATGTTTCCCGGCAAACTATTGGGAGATTAATTAAACTTTATACACGAAATTACTCGTTTTGATCCCCGCTACACAGCCGTATACTTTTTATAATTTTGTGGAATCGGTAACCTTGAAATATTTAACATAACGCGGATCGACTGTCTCTGTCTCTTTCTAGATCGGAATAATCGATGTTTCCCGGCAAACTAATGGGATATTA
>NW_027476660.1:40000-52500 GCF_051020955.1 Megalopta genalis
AGAGTAAAGTGCCCTTATTTTAAACATTATATCGTTCTAAATGCTTAATCCCTATGTAAAAAAGTTATCTAAGCAAGAATATGTTATTGAATAAAATGAGAAAAATTTATTTTAGCCGTAAATCGAAAATAATGGGGACACCGGAGCTGTTCGAAGCGCCGAGCGCGCCGCGTACGCCCGAATATTTTCTAAGTCCCAACGTACCGATCAAGAGTAAAGTACCATTTTCCTACATTAGATTTCGTTCTAAATGCTTAATCCCTATGTAAAAACGTTAGTTAAGCAAGAATATCGTATTTTAAAAAAAATCTAATGATAGGATTTTCCAGAAAATTGAAAAAACCGAAAAATGTCAAGAGTAAAGTGCCATTTTCTGACATTAGATTTCGTTCTAAATGCTTAATCCCTATGTAGAAACGTTAGTTATGCAAGATTATCGTATTTTTAAAAAAATCTAATGATAGGATTTTTCAGAAAATTGAAAAAACCGTAAAATGTCAAGAGTAAAGTGCCCTTATTTTAAACATTATATCGTTCTAAATGCTTAATCCCTATGTAAAAAAGTTATCTAAGCAAGAATATGTTATTGAATAAAATGAGAAAAATTTATTTTAGCCGTAAATCGAAAATAATGGGTCGAGCGAATCGGTCGATTGCGCCGAGACGCGCTATGATGCAACAGACGAGCGATTGGAACGCCCGAATATTTTCAAAGTCCCAACGTACCGGTCAAGAGTAAAGTACCATTTTCCTACATTAGATTTCGTTCTAAATGCTTAATCCCTATGTAAAAACGTTAGTTAAGCAAGAATATCGTATTTTAAAAAAAATCTAATGATAGGATTTTCCAGAAAATTGAAAAAACCGAAAAATGTCAAGAGTAAAGTGCCATTTTCTGACATTAGATTTCGTTCTAAATGCTTAATCCCTATGTAGAAACGTTAGTTAAGCAAGAATATCGTATTTTTAAAAAAATCTAATGATAGGATTTTTCAGAAAATTGAAAAAACCGTAAAATGTCAAGAGTAAAGTGCCCTTATTTTAAACATTATATCGTTCTAAATGCTTAATCCCTATGTAAAAAAGTTATCTAAGCAAGAATATGTTATTGAATAAAATGAGAAAAATTTATTTTAGCCGTAAATCGAAAATAATGGGGACACCGGAGCTGTTCGAAGCGCCGAGACGCGCCGCGTACGGCCGAATATTTTCTAAGTCCCAACGTACCGATCAAGAGTAAAGTACCATTTTCCTACATTAGATTTCGTTCTAAATGCTTAATCCCTATGTAAAAACGTTAGTTAAGCAAGAATATCGTATTTTTAAAAAAATCTAATGATAGGATTTTCCAGAAAATTGAAAAAACCGAAAAATGTCAAGAGTAAAGTGCCATTTTCTGACATTAGATTTCGTTCTAAATGCTTAATCCCTATGTAGAAACGTTAGTTATGCAAGATTATCGTATTTTTAAAAAAATCTAATGATAGGATTTTTCAGAAAATTGAAAAAACCGTAAAATGTCAAGAGTAAAGTGCCCTTATTTTAAACATTATATCGTTCTAAATGCTTAATCCCTATGTAAAAAAGTTATCTAAGCAAGAATATGTTATTGAATAAAATGAGAAAAATTTATTTTAGCCGTAAATCGAAAATAATGGGTCGAGCGAATCGGTCGATTGCGCCGAGACGCGCTATGATGCAACAGACGAGCGATTGGAACGCCCGAATATTTTCAAAGTCCCAACGTACCGGTCAAGAGTAAAGTACCATTTTCCTACATTAGATTTCGTTCTAAATGCTTAATCCCTATGTAAAAACGTTAGTTAAGCAAGAATATCGTATTTTAAAAAAAATCTAATGATAGGATTTTCCAGAAAATTGAAAAAACCGAAAAATGTCAAGAGTAAAGTGCCATTTTCTGACATTAGATTTCGTTCTAAATGCTTAATCCCTATGTAGAAACGTTAGTTAAGCAAGAATATCGTATTTTTAAAAAAATCTAATGATAGGATTTTTCAGAAAATTGAAAAAACCGTAAAATGTCAAGAGTAAAGTGCCATTATTTTAAACAATGTATCGTTCTAAATGCTTAATACCTATGTAAAAAAGTTATTTAAGCAAGAATATGTAATTGAAAAAAATTAGAAGAATTTATTTTAGCCGTAAATCGAAAATAATGGGGACACCGGAGCTGTTCGAAGCGCCGAGACGCGCCGCGTACGGCCGAATATTTTCTAAGTCCCAACGTACCGATCAAGAGTAAAGTACCATTTTCCTACATTAGATTTCGTTCTAAATGCTTAATCCCTATGTAAAAACGTTAGTTAAGCAAGAATATCGTATTTTTAAAAAAATCTAATGATAGGATTTTCCAGAAAATTGAAAAAACCGAAAAATGTCAAGAGTAAAGTGCCATTTTCTGACATTAGATTTCGTTCTAAATGCTTAATCCCTATGTAGAAACGTTAGTTATGCAAGATTATCGTATTTTTAAAAAAATCTAATGATAGGATTTTTCAGAAAATTGAAAAAACCGTAAAATGTCAAGAGTAAAGTGCCCTTATTTTAAACATTATATCGTTCTAAATGCTTAATCCCTATGTAAAAAAGTTATCTAAGCAAGAATATGTTATTGAATAAAATGAGAAAAATTTATTTTAGCCGTAAATCGAAAATAATGGGTCGAGCGAATCGGTCGATTGCGCCGAGACGCGCTATGATGCAACAGACGAGCGATTGGAACGCCCGAATATTTTCAAAGTCCCAACGTACCGGTCAAGAGTAAAGTACCATTTTCCTACATTAGATTTCGTTCTAAATGCTTAATCCCTATGTAAAAACGTTAGTTAAGCAAGAATATCGTATTTTAAAAAAAATCTAATGATAGGATTTTCCAGAAAATTGAAAAAACCGAAAAATGTCAAGAGTAAAGTGCCATTTTCTGACATTAGATTTCGTTCTAAATGCTTAATCCCTATGTAGAAACGTTAGTTAAGCAAGAATATCGTATTTTTAAAAAAATCTAATGATAGGATTTTTCAGAAAATTGAAAAAACCGTAAAATGTCAAGAGTAAAGTGCCATTATTTTAAGCAATGTATCGTTCTAAATGCTTAATCCCTATGTAAAAAAGTTATTTAAGCAAGAATATGTAATTGAAAAAAATTAGAAGAATTTATTTTAGCCGTAAATCGAAAATAATGGGGACACCGGAGCTGTTCGAAGCGCCGAGACGCGCCGCGTACGGCCGAATATTTTCTAAGTCCCAACGTACCGATCAAGAGTAAAGTACCATTTTCCTACATTAGATTTCGTTCTAAATGCTTAATCCCTATGTAAAAACGTTAGTTAAGCAAGAATATCGTATTTTTAAAAAAATCTAATGATAGGATTTTCCAGAAAATTGAAAAAACCGAAAAATGTCAAGAGTAAAGTGCCATTTTCTGACATTAGATTTCGTTCTAAATGCTTAATCCCTATGTAGAAACGTTAGTTATGCAAGATTATCGTATTTTTAAAAAAATCTAATGATAGGATTTTTCAGAAAATTGAAAAAACCGTAAAATGTCAAGAGTAAAGTGCCCTTATTTTAAACATTATATCGTTCTAAATGCTTAATCCCTATGTAAAAAAGTTATCTAAGCAAGAATATGTTATTGAATAAAATGAGAAAAATTTATTTTAGCCGTAAATCGAAAATAATGGGTCGAGCGAATCGGTCGATTGCGCCGAGACGCGCTATGATGCAACAGACGAGCGATTGGAACGCCCGAATATTTTCAAAGTCCCAACGTACCGGTCAAGAGTAAAGTACCATTTTCCTACATTAGATTTCGTTCTAAATGCTTAATCCCTATGTAAAAACGTTAGTTAAGCAAGAATATCGTATTTTTAAAAAAATCTAATGATAGGATTTTCCAGAAAATTGAAAAAACCGAAAAATGTCAAGAGTAAAGTGCCATTTTCTGACATTAGATTTCGTTCTAAATGCTTAATCCCTATGTAGAAACGTTAGTTATGCAAGATTATCGTATTTTTAAAAAAATCTAATGATAGGATTTTTCAGAAAATTGAAAAAACCGTAAAATGTCAAGAGTAAAGTGCCCTTATTTTAAACATTATATCGTTCTAAATGCTTAATCCCTATGTAAAAAAGTTATCTAAGCAAGAATATGTTATTGAATAAAATGAGAAAAATTTATTTTAGCCGTAAATCGAAAATAATGGGTCGAGCGAATCGGTCGATTGCGCCGAGACGCGCTATGATGCAACAGACGAGCGATTGGAACGCCCGAATATTTTCAAAGTCCCAACGTACCGGTCAAGAGTAAAGTACCATTTTCCTACATTAGATTTCGTTCTAAATGCTTAATCCCTATGTAAAAACGTTAGTTAAGCAAGAATATCGTATTTTAAAAAAAATCTAATGATAGGATTTTCCAGAAAATTGAAAAAACCGAAAAATGTCAAGAGTAAAGTGCCATTTTCTGACATTAGATTTCGTTCTAAATGCTTAATACCTATGTTGAAACGTTAGTTAAGCAAGAATATCGTATTTTTAAAAAAATCTAATGATAGGATTTTTCAGAAAATTGAAAAAACCGTAAAATGTCAAGAGTAAAGTGCCATTATTTTAAGCAATGTATCGTTCTAAATGCTTAATCCCTATGTAAAAAAGTTATTTAAGCAAGAATATGTAATTGAAAAAAATTAGAAGAATTTATTTTAGCCGTAAATCGAAAATAATGGGGACACCGGAGCTGTTCGAAGCGCCGAGACGCGCCGCGTACGGCCGAATATTTTCTAAGTCCCAACGTACCGATCAAGAGTAAAGTACCATTTTCCTACATTAGATTTCGTTCTAAATGCTTAATCCCTATGTAAAAACGTTAGTTAAGCAAGAATATCGTATTTTTAAAAAAATCTAATGATAGGATTTTCCAGAAAATTGAAAAAACCGAAAAATGTCAAGAGTAAAGTGCCATTTTCTGACATTAGATTTCGTTCTAAATGCTTAATCCCTATGTAGAAACGTTAGTTATGCAAGATTATCGTATTTTTAAAAAAATCTAATGATAGGATTTTTCAGAAAATTGAAAAAACCGTAAAATGTCAAGAGTAAAGTGCCCTTATTTTAAACATTATATCGTTCTAAATGCTTAATCCCTATGTAAAAAAGTTATCTAAGCAAGAATATGTTATTGAATAAAATTAGAAGAATTTATTTTAGCCGTAAATCGAAAATAATGGGGACACCGGAGCTGTTCGAAGCGCCGAGACGCGCCGCGTACGGCCGAATATTTTCTAAGTCCCAACGTACCGATCAAGAGTAAAGTACCATTTTCCTACATTAGATTTCGTTCTAAATGCTTAATCCCTATGTAAAAACGTTAGTTAAGCAAGAATATCGTATTTTAAAAAAAATCTAATGATAGGATTTTCCAGAAAATTGAAAAAACCGAAAAATGTCAAGAGTAAAGTGCCATTTTCTGACATTAGATTTCGTTCTAAATGCTTAATCCCTATGTAGAAACGTTAGTTATGCAAGATTATCGTATTTGTAAAAAAATCTAATGATAGGATTTTTCAGAAAATTGAAAAAACCGTAAAATGTCAAGAGTAAAGTGCCCTTATTTTAAACATTATATCGTTCTAAATGCTTAATCCCTATGTAAAAAAGTTATCTAAGCAAGAATATGTTATTGAATAAAATGAGAAAAATTTATTTTAGCCGTAAATCGAAAATAATGGGTCGAGCGAATCGGTCGATTGCGCCGAGACGCGCTATGATGCAACAGACGAGCGATTGGAACGCCCGAATATTTTCAAAGTCCCAACGTACCGGTCAAGAGTAAAGTACCATTTTCCTACATTAGATTTCGTTCTAAATGCTTAATCCCTATGTAAAAACGTTAGTTAAGCAAGAATATCGTATTTTAAAAAAAATCTAATGATAGGATTTTCCAGAAAATTGAAAAAACCGAAAAATGTCAAGAGTAAAGTGCCATTTTCTGACATTAGATTTCGTTCTAAATGCTTAATCCCTATGTAGAAACGTTAGTTAAGCAAGAATATCGTATTTTTAAAAAAATCTAATGATAGGATTTTTCAGAAAATTGAAAAAACCGTAAAATGTCAAGAGTAAAGTGCCATTATTTTAAACAATGTATCGTTCTAAATGCTTAATCCCTATGTAAAAAAGTTATTTAAGCAAGAATATGTAATTGAAAAAAATTAGAAGAATTTATTTTAGCCGTAAATCGAAAATAATGGGGACACCGGAGCTGTTCGAAGCGCCGAGCGCGCCGCGTACGCCCGAATATTTTCTAAGTCCCAACGTACCGATCAAGAGTAAAGTACCATTTTCCTACATTAGATTTCGTTCTAAATGCTTAATCCCTATGTAAAAACGTTAGTTAAGCAAGAATATCGTATTTTAAAAAAAATCTAATGATAGGATTTTCCAGAAAATTGAAAAAACCGAAAAATGTCAAGAGTAAAGTGCCATTTTCTGACATTAGATTTCGTTCTAAATGCTTAATCCCTATGTAGAAACGTTAGTTATGCAAGATTATCGTATTTTTAAAAAAATCTAATGATAGGATTTTTCAGAAAATTGAAAAAACCGTAAAATGTCAAGAGTAAAGTGCCCTTATTTTAAACATTATATCGTTCTAAATGCTTAATCCCTATGTAAAAAAGTTATCTAAGCAAGAATATGTTATTGAATAAAATGAGAAAAATTTATTTTAGCCGTAAATCGAAAATAATGGGTCGAGCGAATCGGTCGATTGCGCCGAGACGCGCTATGATGCAACAGACGAGCGATTGGAACGCCCGAATATTTTCAAAGTCCCAACGTACCGGTCAAGAGTAAAGTACCATTTTCCTACATTAGATTTCGTTCTAAATGCTTAATCCCTATGTAAAAACGTTAGTTAAGCAAGAATATCGTATTTTAAAAAAAATCTAATGATAGGATTTTCCAGAAAATTGAAAAAACCGAAAAATGTCAAGAGTAAAGTGCCATTTTCTGACATTAGATTTCGTTCTAAATGCTTAATCCCTATGTAGAAACGTTAGTTAAGCAAGAATATCGTATTTTTAAAAAAATCTAATGATAGGATTTTTCAGAAAATTGAAAAAACCGTAAAATGTCAAGAGTAAAGTGCCATTATTTTAAACAATGTATCGTTCTAAATGCTTAATCCCTATGTAAAAAAGTTATTTAAGCAAGAATATGTAATTGAAAAAAATTAGAAGAATTTATTTTAGCCGTAAATCGAAAATAATGGGGACACCGGAGCTGTTCGAAGCGCCGAGCGCGCCGCGTACGCCCGAATATTTTCTAAGTCCCAACGTACCGATCAAGAGTAAAGTACCATTTTCCTACATTAGATTTCGTTCTAAATGCTTAATCCCTATGTAAAAACGTTAGTTAAGCAAGAATATCGTATTTTAAAAAAAATCTAATGATAGGATTTTCCAGAAAATTGAAAAAACCGAAAAATGTCAAGAGTAAAGTGCCATTTTCTGACATTAGATTTCGTTCTAAATGCTTAATCCCTATGTAGAAACGTTAGTTATGCAAGATTATCGTATTTTTAAAAAAATCTAATGATAGGATTTTTCAGAAAATTGAAAAAACCGTAAAATGTCAAGAGTAAAGTGCCCTTATTTTAAACATTATATCGTTCTAAATGCTTAATCCCTATGTAAAAAAGTTATCTAAGCAAGAATATGTTATTGAATAAAATGAGAAAAATTTATTTTAGCCGTAAATCGAAAATAATGGGTCGAGCGAATCGGTCGATTGCGCCGAGACGCGCTATGATGCAACAGACGAGCGATTGGAACGCCCGAATATTTTCAAAGTCCCAACGTACCGGTCAAGAGTAAAGTACCATTTTCCTACATTAGATTTCGTTCTAAATGCTTAATCCCTATGTAAAAACGTTAGTTAAGCAAGAATATCGTATTTTGAAAAAAATCTAATGATAGGATTTTCCAGAAAATTGAAAAAACCGAAAAATGTCAAGAGTAAAGTGCCATTTTCTGACATTAGATTTCGTTCTAAATGCTTAATCCCTATGTAGAAACGTTAGTTAAGCAAGAATATCGTATTTTTAAAAAAATCTAATGATAGGATTTTTCAGAAAATTGAAAAAACCGTAAAATGTCAAGAGTAAAGTGCCATTATTTTAAACAATGTATCGTTCTAAATGCTTAATCCCTATGTAAAAAAGTTATTTAAGCAAGAATATGTAATTGAAAAAAATTAGAAGAATTTATTTTAGCCGTAAATCGAAAATAATGGGGACACCGGAGCTGTTCGAAGCGCCGAGACGCGCCGCGTACGGCCGAATATTTTCTAAGTCCCAACGTACCGATCAAGAGTAAAGTACCATTTTCCTACATTAGATTTCGTTCTAAATGCTTAATCCCTATGTAAAAACGTTAGTTAAGCAAGAATATCGTATTTTTAAAAAAATCTAATGATAGGATTTTCCAGAAAATTGAAAAAACCGAAAAATGTCAAGAGTAAAGTGCCATTTTCTGACATTAGATTTCGTTCTAAATGCTTAATCCCTATGTAGAAACGTTAGTTAAGCAAGAATATCGTATTTTTAAAAAAATCTAATGATAGGATTTTTCAGAAAATTGAAAAAACCGTAAAATGTCAAGAGTAAAGTGCCATTATTTTAAACAATGTATCGTTCTAAATGCTTAATCCCTATGTAAAAAAGTTATCTAAGCAAGAATATGTTATTGAATAAAATGAGAAAAATTTATTTTAGCCGTAAATCGAAAATAATGGGTCGAGCGAATCGGTCGATTGCGCCGAGACGCGCTATGATGCAACAGACGAGCGATTGGAACGCCCGAATATTTTCAAAGTCCCAACGTACCGATCAAGAGTAAAGTACCATTTTCCTACATTAGATTTCGTTCTAAATGCTTAATCCCTATGTAAAAACGTTAGTTAAGCAAGAATATCGTATTTTAAAAAAAATCTAATGATAGGATTTTCCAGAAAATTGAAAAAACCGAAAAATGTCAAGAGTAAAGTGCCATTTTCTGACATTAGATTTCGTTCTAAATGCTTAATCCCTATGTAGAAACGTTAGTTAAGCAAGAATATCGTATTTTTAAAAAAATCTAATGATAGGATTTTTCATAAAATTGAAAAAACCGTAAAATGTCAAGAGTAAAGTGCCCTTATTTTAAACATTATATCGTTCTAAATGCTTAATCCCTATGTAAAAAAGTTATCTAAGCAAGAATATGTTATTGAATAAAATGAGAAAAATTTATTTTAGCCGTAAATCGAAAATAATGGGTCGAGCGAATCGGTCGATTGCGCCGAGACGCGCTATGATGCAACAGACGAGCGATTGGAACGCCCGAATATTTTCAAAGTCCCAACGTACCGATCAAGAGTAAAGTACCATTTTCCTACATTAGATTTCGTTCTAAATGCTTAATCCCTATGTAAAAACGTTAGTTAAGCAAGAATATCGTATTTTTAAAAAAATCTAATGATAGGATTTTCCAGAAAATTGAAAAAACCGAAAAATGTCAAGAGTAAAGTGCCATTTTCTGACATTAGATTTCGTTCTAAATGCTTAATCCCTATGTAGAAACGTTAGTTATGCAAGATTATCGTATTTTTAAAAAAATCTAATGATAGGATTTTTCAGAAAATTGAAAAAACCGTAAAATGTCAAGAGTAAAGTGCCCTTATTTTAAACATTATATCGTTCTAAATGCTTAATCCCTATGTAAAAAAGTTATCTAAGCAAGAATATGTTATTGAATAAAATGAGAAAAATTTATTTTAGCCGTAAATCGAAAATAATGGGTCGAGCGAATCGGTCGATTGCGCCGAGACGCGCTATGATGCAACAGACGAGCGATTGGAACGCCCGAATATTTTCAAAGTCCCAACGTACCGGTCAAGAGTAAAGTACCATTTTCCTACATTAGATTTCGTTCTAAATGCTTAATCCCTATGTAAAAACGTTAGTTAAGCAAGAATATCGTATTTTAAAAAAATCTAATGATAGGATTTTCCAGAAAATTGAAAAAACCGAAAAATGTCAAGAGTAAAGTGCCATTTTCTGACATTAGATTTCGTTCTAAATGCTTAATCCCTATGTAGAAACGTTAGTTAAGCAAGAATATCGTATTTTTAAAAAAATCTAATGATAGGATTTTTCAGAAAATTGAAAAAACCGTAAAATGTCAAGAGTAAAGTGCCATTATTTTAAGCAATGTATCGTTCTAAATGCTTAATCCCTATGTAAAAAAGTTATTTAAGCAAGAATATGTAATTGAAAAAAATTAGAAGAATTTATTTTAGCCGTAAATCGAAAATAATGGGGACACCGGAGCTGTTCGAAGCGCCGAGACGCGCCGCGTACGGCCGAATATTTTCTAAGTCCCAACGTACCGATCAAGAGTAAAGTACCATTTTCCTACATTAGATTTCGTTCTAAATGCTTAATCCCTATGTAAAAACGTTAGTTAAGCAAGAATATCGTATTTTTAAAAAAATCTAATGATAGGATTTTCCAGAAAATTGAAAAAACCGAAAAATGTCAAGAGTAAAGTGCCATTTTCTGACATTAGATTTCGTTCTAAATGCTTAATCCCTATGTAGAAACGTTAGTTATGCAAGATTATCGTATTTTTAAAAAAATCTAATGATAGGATTTTTCAGAAAATTGAAAAAACCGTAAAATGTCAAGAGTAAAGTGCCCTTATTTTAAACATTATATCGTTCTAAATGCTTAATCCCTATGTAAAAAAGTTATCTAAGCAAGAATATGTTATTGAATAAAATGAGAAAAATTTATTTTAGCCGTAAATCGAAAATAATGGGTCGAGCGAATCGGTCGATTGCGCCGAGACGCGCCATGATGCAACAGACGAGCGATTGGAACGCCCGAATATTTTCAAAGTCCCAACGTACCGGTCAAGAGTAAAGTACCATTTTCCTACATTAGATTTCGTTCTAAATGCTTAATCCCTATGTAAAAACGTTAGTTAAGCAAGAATATCGTATTTTTAAAAAAATCTAATGATAGGATTTTCCAGAAAATTGAAAAAACCGAAAAATGTCAAGAGTAAAGTGCCATTTTCTGACATTAGATTTCGTTCTAAATGCTTAATCCCTATGTAGAAACGTTAGTTAAGCAAGAATATCGTATTTTTAAAAAAATCTAATGGTAGGATTTTTCAGAAAATTGAAAAAACCGTAAAATGTCAAGAGTAAAGTGCCCTTATTTTAAACATTATATCGTTCTAAATGCTTAATCCCTATGTAAAAACGTTAGTTAAGCAAGAACATCGTATTTTTAAAAAAATCTAATGATAGGATTTTCCAGAAAATTGAAAAAACCGAAAAATGTCAAGAGTAAAGTGCCATTTTCTGACATTAGATTTCGTTCTAAATGCTTAATCCCTATGTAGAAACGTTAGTTAAGCAAGAATATCGTATTTTTAAAAAAATCTAATGGTAGGATTTTTCAGAAAATTGAAAAAACCGTAAAATGTCAAGAGTAAAGTGCCCTTATTTTAAACATTATATCGTTCTAAATGCTTAATCCCTATGTAAAAAAGTTATCTAAGCAAGAATATGTTATTGAATAAAATGAGAAAAATTTATTTTAGCCGTAAATCGAAAAAAAGACTGTTCGTTTCTCTGTCTCTCTCGCGCGATCGAAGTATTGATGTTTCCCGGCAATGTAATGGGATATTAATTAAACTTTATACACGAAATTACTCGTTTTGATCCCCGCTACACAGCCGTATACTTTTTATAATTTTGTGGAATCGGGAACCTTGAAATATTTAACATAACGCGGATCGACTGTCTCTGTCTCTTTCTAGATCGGAATAATCGATGTTTCCCGGCAAACTAATGGGATATTAATTATACTTTATACACGAAATTACTCGTTTTGATCCCCGCTACACAGCCGTATACTTTTTATAATTTTGTGGAATCGGTAACCTTGAAATATTTAACATAACGCGGATCGACTGTCTCTGTCTCTTTCTAGATCGGAATAATCGATGTTTCCCGGCAAACTATTGGGAGTTTAATTAAACTTTATACATGAAATTACTCGTTTTGATCCCCGCTACACAGCCGTATACTTTTTATAATTTTGTGGAATCGGGAACCTTGAAATATTTAACATAACGCGGATCGACTGTCTCTGTCTCTTTCTAGATCGGAATAATCGATGTTTCCCGGCAAACTATTGGGAGATTAATTAAACTTTATACACGAAATTACTCGTTTTGATCCCCGCTACACAGCCGTATACTTTTTATAATTTTGTGGAATCGGTAACCTTGAAATATTTAACATAACGCGGATCGACTGTCTCTGTCTCTTTCTAGATCGGAATAATCGATGTTTCCCGGCAAACTAATGGGATATTAATTAAACTTTATACACGAAATTACTCGTTTTGATCCCTGCTACAC
>NW_027476660.1:57500-60000 GCF_051020955.1 Megalopta genalis
TGTATCTCGCTGTCGCCACGGGCTCTCAAGCGCTCCAATCGGCGTAAGTACATAGCGGCAATGTGGATTGTAAGCGATGGAATGCCTAGTCCTCCGCTGCTTAAAGGAGCATGTATATATGGAGTTGGTGTGGTAGTTGGTAAGTGTAGTATATTTTTTACAAATTTTATTATGCAATTATCTATGTACTTTAATTTTTTTTTGTTTATGTCCATTGTTTGCAGACTATGGTGAAGACGAGGAATGAGGTACCTGTGCAGTATGTTCAGTTTCTGCCATGGTTTTAAAGGACTAGTTTTAAGATTTTTGAGCATGCCTTCAAGCTTTGATGGAGATGGAGAGATAGCACCGCGGTATCTATATACATGGCCGAGGTATTTAAATTGTGACGCGACACCCAATGTTGGGATCGGGCTTTTATTAATCTGCAGTTTGGGCCGCGTATCAACTACGAGCCTTTTCGTTCCAGGGACGCGTAGATTCTGTAAGATGGCGCATTTAGATGGGTTCACTTGCAGCCCGTGTTTGTGGAAGAATTTCTCGACGATCCGGATATTACTTCGCATCGCACTGGGAGTGGGAGCCACCATCACGATGTCATCGGCAAAAGCTAATGCCCGTATCCTGGTGCCTCCCACATCAACACCCTCACACTCATTAAGTTGTATCATGAGCTGGTCTAGCACTAAATTAAATAGGAAACCGGACATGGGATCACCCTGCTTCACGCCGCGTTTTATAGGTATAGGATTGGATCGGGATCCGTGGCATTCGAGTATTGTGGTTATGTCGTTATAATTGTTTTCGATGTATTCTATTGTATGAGCGTCTACGTTTTTTCTGATTAGTGCGTCTATTATTGAAATGATGTTAACAGAGTCAAATGCTTTAGCTAAATCTATAGATAGTATAGTGAAAGGTTTCGATTTTTCGCGGCTTAATTTAATTAGTGTTTGTAGGATGGTACTATTAGCCATTATCCCGTCGGTTCTCGTGAAGCCTCTTTGCGTGTGAAACAGAGGTATTTCATTCTCAAGGCGCGACACGATGATTTTATTTAGTAGGCGCAGTATATGACTTGAGATGGTTATGGGCCGCCATTGTTTTGGGTCCATCAAGTCGCCGGATTTAGGTAACAGTGTTGTTCTGTTCGATCTTAGCACAGAGGGTAACGTCTTCATTCCCCATACAATATTCAATAGTGCACACAGCTCCTTGCGTGGCATTTGCCTAAGAGTCGATCGATCAATTCCGTCGGTGCCTGGAGCGGATTGTTTCATCCTGGTAAGTTGCTCGTGTATCTCGGTCGGTGATATCGGATTTGAAAGGTTGATATTACTATTGGTATCTGTTTTTCGCTTCTGAGGTTTCCATTCGACATCCTTGTGTTCAAATAGTTTAGAATAATATTCTTCAAATGATTCTATCGTCGGAGATTCTGTAATGTTGAGTGGGTTTCCGGTAATTATATGCTCAGCCAGTTGGGTTGGGTTTTTGTTATAGAGTTTTTGGAATCTGGCGTAATCAGTCGCTATCCTTTTAGCGCGGTTGCCTTTTCTTTTATTACTTTCATTGCATTTATTGCTATGCTTGTTCTTTTTACTGTTATTTTTATTCTTGTTTTCGTTCTGATAGTTATTTAATTTATTTTTATTATTTTTATCGTCTATTGTATTTATAAATCTGTTGTTGCTTGTATTGTTTTTATTGTATTTATTATTTTTATTTTGTTTATTGCTTTTATTATATTTATTTTTCTTGTTACTAGTTTTATGGGTTTTATCTACTGAGTTACTATTTTCATTGTATTCATCGGTTTCATCAGCGAGCGAAGCAACATATGATGTTAAGTTTTCTATGTATTGGTCCATCATTAACATAGTGTCTTCAGAAGGTGTGTTAGACAGGGCATTTTCAATAATTTCTGCCATGTGATGGCCTACTTGTACTTTAAGTTCAGCCAGGATGTTGCGTATATCATCAGGTATAGTTGTACTGTGCGGAGATGATGTCGCCTCGCGTGTGTCGATGTCTCCGCGCGCGCGAGGATCGTCACATCTGGTTAGCAGCACCCGCGGCACCAACGGGCAGGTACTCAAGATATTGGTCTGGCCCGCCTCGTCGAGGGCTTCACTGAGGTATGATTTGTATTTTTCTTTTTGTCTTAATTTTTTAATACCGTCAAAAGAGCGGCCGGATTTTTCTGATAGAATTTTAATTATTTCTTTTCCTAATAACTTTGCATTTTTAGTAATATCTATTTCATCGTGGGCTATTGCTCTGATCTCATCATCGGTATATTGAGCCCTCGAAGAAGCGAGGCGTTTATTGTGGAGATCGAGATCGGCGGTATTGTAGTTCTCGATGTGAGTCCTCCGTTGATGTTGGCGTAATCCGGCGTATGTCTCATACGTATTTTTACAGTTCTCACACGTATAACCATCGGCCTGCGGAGGAGGCGCATTACATCGCCTTTTGTGTTGGGCGGCGCTGGCAGCGG
>NW_027476660.1:67500-82500 GCF_051020955.1 Megalopta genalis
GAGTGTAAACACCCGCCACCGATTGGTTTTGATCTAATAAAAGCGTTCCTACCATCTCTGGTCGGAACTCTGTTTTGCATGTATTAGCTCTAGAATTACCACAGTTATCCAAGTAAATTTTAGTACGATCTAAGAAACCATAACTGATTTAATGAGCCATTCGCGGTTTCACCTTAATACGGCATGTACTGAGACATGCATGGCTTAATCTTTGAGACAAGCATATGACTACTGGCAGGATCAACCAGGGAACTATACAATATGTATATATAAAATGGACAAAATTTAAATCCTTTTCCATCGTCGCCTGTTTCATATATATATGTCAGGTCGACACACCATTTTTCTCTTTCAAATATGTACAAGTTTTGCCACATTCCGCGCTTGTAACATATCTTCTTTAACGCTCAATTTCTTTCATTTTTCTACCATACAGATATTTTACCGTACGCCCAAAAACGTACGTATTATATTTTTGTTCTATCATAAAATCACATTTTTCTACGTACGCCAGCTTCGTACGTTTCTATCTTTGCCTTCATAAAATCACAAGATAATTTTATCTTCAAGAGTCTCGCTATTAACATCTTGTAAGATAAATGTACGTCCCAGCTAAAACGTACAAATACTTCAAGTTAAGTAATAATATATCATCGCTATTGACAAATTTTTAAGATCCAAGACACAGTTCTCTCTATATGTTTTAATATTTTTTATGTACTCAAATATATTCAAAGGAAAAAGTACATGGGTGATGCCATAGTCGTGGAAGCGCGTACGCTCACGCTGATCTTCTGACCGCCGGAAGCACGAAACCTCTGATCTGGGCAAAATCGGCAAGCCGAGGAAGAACGGACAGGACACATGCTGGACTGGCGAGAAAGCGTGTTCTTCCGCTCGCGCTAGGCATTTCGATTTCTGACACCTCTTGATTTAAAAAATCAGTTTTTTGATAGTTTTCTCTCTCCACTGGGCTATTCATTTTAGCCACAGTTTTCAATTGGTACGATTTGCTTCCAAATCTTACAGATGCATTTTAAAAAATTTTTCCATCGCTCGGACAGAAGAGTCGATTGCTCAGTGAGTACGAGTATACATACAAAGTGCATACGGGTAACCAACCCCGTAGGGCTTGCCACATATGGGCCATTCGGTCAAAGACACCGACCCGTGGCCACGCTGTGTGGAGAAAAGTCCGTAACGTAAACGGCACGAAACAGTCAGGACCGAAGCCCCGAAGGAGCTCTGAGACAGCTTCTCGACCGAGATCGTAGAATTGGCCCAAAACCCGCTCTGCTCCGTCCGCCTCGCACGGACCGTGTATCTCTTATAGATACCGAACGGCCGGCAAGGACGCCGGCGCCGCCGGCCGAATAGCACGCGCGCTTATGAGTGTAAACCGCTGCGGCAACAGACCGCCCGGCCGTGCTGTTGTAACATAGCGCGTGAACGAACGAAAAAAATTTTTATAGTAAACATTAAAATAAATTACACTACCGTAAACTAGACAAAAAATTACACATTTTTTCCCAATATGAAAATTTTCACAAACTTTTTAAAGTCCCATCGCATCGAGTAAACTTTTTTAATAACGCGTCCGCACGATTCTAAATGCTTAATCCATATGTGAAATCGTTCACTGATCACGAATATCGTATTTAAAAAAATTACAAAAATTTATTTTTCAAAATAATCAAAAAAAACCGAAAAATCACAAGAGTAAAGTACCATTATTTTAAACAACATGTCGTTCTAAATGCTTAATCCCTATGTAAAAAAGTTATTTAAGCAAGAATATGTAATTGAAAAAAATTAGAAAAATTTATTTTAGCCGTAAATCGAAAATAATGGGGACACCGGAGCTGTTCGAAGCGCCGAGACGCGCCGCGTACGGCCGAATATTTTCTAAGTCCCAACGTACCGATCAAGAGTAAAGTACCATTTTCCTACATTAGATTTCGTTCTAAATGCTTAATCCCTATGTAAAAACGTTAGTTAAGCAAGAATATCGTATTTTTAAAAAAATCTAATGATAGGATTTTCCAGAAAATTGAAAAAACCGAAAAATGTCAAGAGTAAAGTGCCATTTTCTGACATTAGATTTCGTTCTAAATGCTTAATCCCTATGTAGAAACGTTAGTTAAGCAAGAATATCGTATTTTTAAAAAAATCTAATGATAGGATTTTTCATAAAATTGAAAAAACCGTAAAATGTCAAGAGTAAAGTGCCCTTATTTTAAACATTATATCGTTCTAAATGCTTAATCCCTATGTAAAAAAGTTATCTAAGCAAGAATATGTTATTGAATAAAATGAGAAAAATTTATTTTAGCCGTAAATCGAAAATAATGGGGACACCGGAGCTGTTCGAAGCGCCGAGCGCGCCGCGTACGCCCGAATATTTTCTAAGTCCCAACGTACCGATCAAGAGTAAAGTACCATTTTCCTACATTAGATTTCGTTCTAAATGCTTAATCCCTATGTAAAAACGTTAGTTAAGCAAGAATATCGTATTTTAAAAAAAATCTAATGATAGGATTTTCCAGAAAATTGAAAAAACCGAAAAATGTCAAGAGTAAAGTGCCATTTTCTGACATTAGATTTCGTTCTAAATGCTTAATCCCTATGTAGAAACGTTAGTTATGCAAGATTATCGTATTTTTAAAAAAATCTAATGATAGGATTTTTCAGAAAATTGAAAAAACCGTAAAATGTCAAGAGTAAAGTGCCCTTATTTTAAACATTATATCGTTCTAAATGCTTAATCCCTATGTAAAAAAGTTATCTAAGCAAGAATATGTTATTGAATAAAATGAGAAAAATTTATTTTAGCCGTAAATCGAAAATAATGGGTCGAGCGAATCGGTCGATTGCGCCGAGACGCGCTATGATGCAACAGACGAGCGATTGGAACGCCCGAATATTTTCAAAGTCCCAACGTACCGGTCAAGAGTAAAGTACCATTTTCCTACATTAGATTTCGTTCTAAATGCTTAATCCCTATGTAAAAACGTTAGTTAAGCAAGAATATCGTATTTTAAAAAAAATCTAATGATAGGATTTTCCAGAAAATTGAAAAAACCGAAAAATGTCAAGAGTAAAGTGCCATTTTCTGACATTAGATTTCGTTCTAAATGCTTAATCCCTATGTAGAAACGTTAGTTAAGCAAGAATATCGTATTTTTAAAAAAATCTAATGATAGGATTTTTCAGAAAATTGAAAAAACCGTAAAATGTCAAGAGTAAAGTGCCCTTATTTTAAACATTATATCGTTCTAAATGCTTAATCCCTATGTAAAAAAGTTATCTAAGCAAGAATATGTTATTGAATAAAATGAGAAAAATTTATTTTAGCCGTAAATCGAAAATAATGGGGACACCGGAGCTGTTCGAAGCGCCGAGACGCGCCGCGTACGGCCGAATATTTTCTAAGTCCCAACGTACCGATCAAGAGTAAAGTACCATTTTCCTACATTAGATTTCGTTCTAAATGCTTAATCCCTATGTAAAAACGTTAGTTAAGCAAGAATATCGTATTTTTAAAAAAATCTAATGATAGGATTTTCCAGAAAATTGAAAAAACCGAAAAATGTCAAGAGTAAAGTGCCATTTTCTGACATTAGATTTCGTTCTAAATGCTTAATCCCTATGTAGAAACGTTAGTTATGCAAGATTATCGTATTTTTAAAAAAATCTAATGATAGGATTTTTCAGAAAATTGAAAAAACCGTAAAATGTCAAGAGTAAAGTGCCCTTATTTTAAACATTATATCGTTCTAAATGCTTAATCCCTATGTAAAAAAGTTATCTAAGCAAGAATATGTTATTGAATAAAATGAGAAAAATTTATTTTAGCCGTAAATCGAAAATAATGGGTCGAGCGAATCGGTCGATTGCGCCGAGACGCGCTATGATGCAACAGACGAGCGATTGGAACGCCCGAATATTTTCAAAGTCCCAACGTACCGGTCAAGAGTAAAGTACCATTTTCCTACATTAGATTTCGTTCTAAATGCTTAATCCCTATGTAAAAACGTTAGTTAAGCAAGAATATCGTATTTTAAAAAAAATCTAATGATAGGATTTTCCAGAAAATTGAAAAAACCGAAAAATGTCAAGAGTAAAGTGCCATTTTCTGACATTAGATTTCGTTCTAAATGCTTAATCCCTATGTAGAAACGTTAGTTAAGCAAGAATATCGTATTTTTAAAAAAATCTAATGATAGGATTTTTCAGAAAATTGAAAAAACCGTAAAATGTCAAGAGTAAAGTGCCATTATTTTAAACAATGTATCGTTCTAAATGCTTAATACCTATGTAAAAAAGTTATTTAAGCAAGAATATGTAATTGAAAAAAATTAGAAGAATTTATTTTAGCCGTAAATCGAAAATAATGGGGACACCGGAGCTGTTCGAAGCGCCGAGACGCGCCGCGTACGGCCGAATATTTTCTAAGTCCCAACGTACCGATCAAGAGTAAAGTACCATTTTCCTACATTAGATTTCGTTCTAAATGCTTAATCCCTATGTAAAAACGTTAGTTAAGCAAGAATATCGTATTTTTAAAAAAATCTAATGATAGGATTTTCCAGAAAATTGAAAAAACCGAAAAATGTCAAGAGTAAAGTGCCATTTTCTGACATTAGATTTCGTTCTAAATGCTTAATCCCTATGTAGAAACGTTAGTTATGCAAGATTATCGTATTTTTAAAAAAATCTAATGATAGGATTTTTCAGAAAATTGAAAAAACCGTAAAATGTCAAGAGTAAAGTGCCCTTATTTTAAACATTATATCGTTCTAAATGCTTAATCCCTATGTAAAAAAGTTATCTAAGCAAGAATATGTTATTGAATAAAATGAGAAAAATTTATTTTAGCCGTAAATCGAAAATAATGGGTCGAGCGAATCGGTCGATTGCGCCGAGACGCGCTATGATGCAACAGACGAGCGATTGGAACGCCCGAATATTTTCAAAGTCCCAACGTACCGGTCAAGAGTAAAGTACCATTTTCCTACATTAGATTTCGTTCTAAATGCTTAATCCCTATGTAAAAACGTTAGTTAAGCAAGAATATCGTATTTTAAAAAAAATCTAATGATAGGATTTTCCAGAAAATTGAAAAAACCGAAAAATGTCAAGAGTAAAGTGCCATTTTCTGACATTAGATTTCGTTCTAAATGCTTAATCCCTATGTAGAAACGTTAGTTAAGCAAGAATATCGTATTTTTAAAAAAATCTAATGATAGGATTTTTCAGAAAATTGAAAAAACCGTAAAATGTCAAGAGTAAAGTGCCATTATTTTAAGCAATGTATCGTTCTAAATGCTTAATCCCTATGTAAAAAAGTTATTTAAGCAAGAATATGTAATTGAAAAAAATTAGAAGAATTTATTTTAGCCGTAAATCGAAAATAATGGGGACACCGGAGCTGTTCGAAGCGCCGAGACGCGCCGCGTACGGCCGAATATTTTCTAAGTCCCAACGTACCGATCAAGAGTAAAGTACCATTTTCCTACATTAGATTTCGTTCTAAATGCTTAATCCCTATGTAAAAACGTTAGTTAAGCAAGAATATCGTATTTTTAAAAAAATCTAATGATAGGATTTTCCAGAAAATTGAAAAAACCGAAAAATGTCAAGAGTAAAGTGCCATTTTCTGACATTAGATTTCGTTCTAAATGCTTAATCCCTATGTAGAAACGTTAGTTATGCAAGATTATCGTATTTTTAAAAAAATCTAATGATAGGATTTTTCAGAAAATTGAAAAAACCGTAAAATGTCAAGAGTAAAGTGCCCTTATTTTAAACATTATATCGTTCTAAATGCTTAATCCCTATGTAAAAAAGTTATCTAAGCAAGAATATGTTATTGAATAAAATGAGAAAAATTTATTTTAGCCGTAAATCGAAAATAATGGGTCGAGCGAATCGGTCGATTGCGCCGAGACGCGCTATGATGCAACAGACGAGCGATTGGAACGCCCGAATATTTTCAAAGTCCCAACGTACCGGTCAAGAGTAAAGTACCATTTTCCTACATTAGATTTCGTTCTAAATGCTTAATCCCTATGTAAAAACGTTAGTTAAGCAAGAATATCGTATTTTTAAAAAAATCTAATGATAGGATTTTCCAGAAAATTGAAAAAACCGAAAAATGTCAAGAGTAAAGTGCCATTTTCTGACATTAGATTTCGTTCTAAATGCTTAATCCCTATGTAGAAACGTTAGTTATGCAAGATTATCGTATTTTTAAAAAAATCTAATGATAGGATTTTTCAGAAAATTGAAAAAACCGTAAAATGTCAAGAGTAAAGTGCCCTTATTTTAAACATTATATCGTTCTAAATGCTTAATCCCTATGTAAAAAAGTTATCTAAGCAAGAATATGTTATTGAATAAAATGAGAAAAATTTATTTTAGCCGTAAATCGAAAATAATGGGTCGAGCGAATCGGTCGATTGCGCCGAGACGCGCTATGATGCAACAGACGAGCGATTGGAACGCCCGAATATTTTCAAAGTCCCAACGTACCGGTCAAGAGTAAAGTACCATTTTCCTACATTAGATTTCGTTCTAAATGCTTAATCCCTATGTAAAAACGTTAGTTAAGCAAGAATATCGTATTTTAAAAAAAATCTAATGATAGGATTTTCCAGAAAATTGAAAAAACCGAAAAATGTCAAGAGTAAAGTGCCATTTTCTGACATTAGATTTCGTTCTAAATGCTTAATACCTATGTTGAAACGTTAGTTAAGCAAGAATATCGTATTTTTAAAAAAATCTAATGATAGGATTTTTCAGAAAATTGAAAAAACCGTAAAATGTCAAGAGTAAAGTGCCATTATTTTAAGCAATGTATCGTTCTAAATGCTTAATCCCTATGTAAAAAAGTTATTTAAGCAAGAATATGTAATTGAAAAAAATTAGAAGAATTTATTTTAGCCGTAAATCGAAAATAATGGGGACACCGGAGCTGTTCGAAGCGCCGAGACGCGCCGCGTACGGCCGAATATTTTCTAAGTCCCAACGTACCGATCAAGAGTAAAGTACCATTTTCCTACATTAGATTTCGTTCTAAATGCTTAATCCCTATGTAAAAACGTTAGTTAAGCAAGAATATCGTATTTTTAAAAAAATCTAATGATAGGATTTTCCAGAAAATTGAAAAAACCGAAAAATGTCAAGAGTAAAGTGCCATTTTCTGACATTAGATTTCGTTCTAAATGCTTAATCCCTATGTAGAAACGTTAGTTATGCAAGATTATCGTATTTTTAAAAAAATCTAATGATAGGATTTTTCAGAAAATTGAAAAAACCGTAAAATGTCAAGAGTAAAGTGCCCTTATTTTAAACATTATATCGTTCTAAATGCTTAATCCCTATGTAAAAAAGTTATCTAAGCAAGAATATGTTATTGAATAAAATTAGAAGAATTTATTTTAGCCGTAAATCGAAAATAATGGGGACACCGGAGCTGTTCGAAGCGCCGAGACGCGCCGCGTACGGCCGAATATTTTCTAAGTCCCAACGTACCGATCAAGAGTAAAGTACCATTTTCCTACATTAGATTTCGTTCTAAATGCTTAATCCCTATGTAAAAACGTTAGTTAAGCAAGAATATCGTATTTTAAAAAAAATCTAATGATAGGATTTTCCAGAAAATTGAAAAAACCGAAAAATGTCAAGAGTAAAGTGCCATTTTCTGACATTAGATTTCGTTCTAAATGCTTAATCCCTATGTAGAAACGTTAGTTATGCAAGATTATCGTATTTGTAAAAAAATCTAATGATAGGATTTTTCAGAAAATTGAAAAAACCGTAAAATGTCAAGAGTAAAGTGCCCTTATTTTAAACATTATATCGTTCTAAATGCTTAATCCCTATGTAAAAAAGTTATCTAAGCAAGAATATGTTATTGAATAAAATGAGAAAAATTTATTTTAGCCGTAAATCGAAAATAATGGGTCGAGCGAATCGGTCGATTGCGCCGAGACGCGCTATGATGCAACAGACGAGCGATTGGAACGCCCGAATATTTTCAAAGTCCCAACGTACCGGTCAAGAGTAAAGTACCATTTTCCTACATTAGATTTCGTTCTAAATGCTTAATCCCTATGTAAAAACGTTAGTTAAGCAAGAATATCGTATTTTAAAAAAAATCTAATGATAGGATTTTCCAGAAAATTGAAAAAACCGAAAAATGTCAAGAGTAAAGTGCCATTTTCTGACATTAGATTTCGTTCTAAATGCTTAATCCCTATGTAGAAACGTTAGTTAAGCAAGAATATCGTATTTTTAAAAAAATCTAATGATAGGATTTTTCAGAAAATTGAAAAAACCGTAAAATGTCAAGAGTAAAGTGCCATTATTTTAAACAATGTATCGTTCTAAATGCTTAATCCCTATGTAAAAAAGTTATTTAAGCAAGAATATGTAATTGAAAAAAATTAGAAGAATTTATTTTAGCCGTAAATCGAAAATAATGGGGACACCGGAGCTGTTCGAAGCGCCGAGCGCGCCGCGTACGCCCGAATATTTTCTAAGTCCCAACGTACCGATCAAGAGTAAAGTACCATTTTCCTACATTAGATTTCGTTCTAAATGCTTAATCCCTATGTAAAAACGTTAGTTAAGCAAGAATATCGTATTTTAAAAAAAATCTAATGATAGGATTTTCCAGAAAATTGAAAAAACCGAAAAATGTCAAGAGTAAAGTGCCATTTTCTGACATTAGATTTCGTTCTAAATGCTTAATCCCTATGTAGAAACGTTAGTTATGCAAGATTATCGTATTTTTAAAAAAATCTAATGATAGGATTTTTCAGAAAATTGAAAAAACCGTAAAATGTCAAGAGTAAAGTGCCCTTATTTTAAACATTATATCGTTCTAAATGCTTAATCCCTATGTAAAAAAGTTATCTAAGCAAGAATATGTTATTGAATAAAATGAGAAAAATTTATTTTAGCCGTAAATCGAAAATAATGGGTCGAGCGAATCGGTCGATTGCGCCGAGACGCGCTATGATGCAACAGACGAGCGATTGGAACGCCCGAATATTTTCAAAGTCCCAACGTACCGGTCAAGAGTAAAGTACCATTTTCCTACATTAGATTTCGTTCTAAATGCTTAATCCCTATGTAAAAACGTTAGTTAAGCAAGAATATCGTATTTTAAAAAAAATCTAATGATAGGATTTTCCAGAAAATTGAAAAAACCGAAAAATGTCAAGAGTAAAGTGCCATTTTCTGACATTAGATTTCGTTCTAAATGCTTAATCCCTATGTAGAAACGTTAGTTAAGCAAGAATATCGTATTTTTAAAAAAATCTAATGATAGGATTTTTCAGAAAATTGAAAAAACCGTAAAATGTCAAGAGTAAAGTGCCATTATTTTAAACAATGTATCGTTCTAAATGCTTAATCCCTATGTAAAAAAGTTATTTAAGCAAGAATATGTAATTGAAAAAAATTAGAAGAATTTATTTTAGCCGTAAATCGAAAATAATGGGGACACCGGAGCTGTTCGAAGCGCCGAGCGCGCCGCGTACGCCCGAATATTTTCTAAGTCCCAACGTACCGATCAAGAGTAAAGTACCATTTTCCTACATTAGATTTCGTTCTAAATGCTTAATCCCTATGTAAAAACGTTAGTTAAGCAAGAATATCGTATTTTAAAAAAAATCTAATGATAGGATTTTCCAGAAAATTGAAAAAACCGAAAAATGTCAAGAGTAAAGTGCCATTTTCTGACATTAGATTTCGTTCTAAATGCTTAATCCCTATGTAGAAACGTTAGTTATGCAAGATTATCGTATTTTTAAAAAAATCTAATGATAGGATTTTTCAGAAAATTGAAAAAACCGTAAAATGTCAAGAGTAAAGTGCCCTTATTTTAAACATTATATCGTTCTAAATGCTTAATCCCTATGTAAAAAAGTTATCTAAGCAAGAATATGTTATTGAATAAAATGAGAAAAATTTATTTTAGCCGTAAATCGAAAATAATGGGTCGAGCGAATCGGTCGATTGCGCCGAGACGCGCTATGATGCAACAGACGAGCGATTGGAACGCCCGAATATTTTCAAAGTCCCAACGTACCGGTCAAGAGTAAAGTACCATTTTCCTACATTAGATTTCGTTCTAAATGCTTAATCCCTATGTAAAAACGTTAGTTAAGCAAGAATATCGTATTTTGAAAAAAATCTAATGATAGGATTTTCCAGAAAATTGAAAAAACCGAAAAATGTCAAGAGTAAAGTGCCATTTTCTGACATTAGATTTCGTTCTAAATGCTTAATCCCTATGTAGAAACGTTAGTTAAGCAAGAATATCGTATTTTTAAAAAAATCTAATGATAGGATTTTTCAGAAAATTGAAAAAACCGTAAAATGTCAAGAGTAAAGTGCCATTATTTTAAACAATGTATCGTTCTAAATGCTTAATCCCTATGTAAAAAAGTTATTTAAGCAAGAATATGTAATTGAAAAAAATTAGAAGAATTTATTTTAGCCGTAAATCGAAAATAATGGGGACACCGGAGCTGTTCGAAGCGCCGAGACGCGCCGCGTACGGCCGAATATTTTCTAAGTCCCAACGTACCGATCAAGAGTAAAGTACCATTTTCCTACATTAGATTTCGTTCTAAATGCTTAATCCCTATGTAAAAACGTTAGTTAAGCAAGAATATCGTATTTTTAAAAAAATCTAATGATAGGATTTTCCAGAAAATTGAAAAAACCGAAAAATGTCAAGAGTAAAGTGCCATTTTCTGACATTAGATTTCGTTCTAAATGCTTAATCCCTATGTAGAAACGTTAGTTAAGCAAGAATATCGTATTTTTAAAAAAATCTAATGATAGGATTTTTCAGAAAATTGAAAAAACCGTAAAATGTCAAGAGTAAAGTGCCATTATTTTAAACAATGTATCGTTCTAAATGCTTAATCCCTATGTAAAAAAGTTATCTAAGCAAGAATATGTTATTGAATAAAATGAGAAAAATTTATTTTAGCCGTAAATCGAAAATAATGGGTCGAGCGAATCGGTCGATTGCGCCGAGACGCGCTATGATGCAACAGACGAGCGATTGGAACGCCCGAATATTTTCAAAGTCCCAACGTACCGATCAAGAGTAAAGTACCATTTTCCTACATTAGATTTCGTTCTAAATGCTTAATCCCTATGTAAAAACGTTAGTTAAGCAAGAATATCGTATTTTAAAAAAAATCTAATGATAGGATTTTCCAGAAAATTGAAAAAACCGAAAAATGTCAAGAGTAAAGTGCCATTTTCTGACATTAGATTTCGTTCTAAATGCTTAATCCCTATGTAGAAACGTTAGTTAAGCAAGAATATCGTATTTTTAAAAAAATCTAATGATAGGATTTTTCATAAAATTGAAAAAACCGTAAAATGTCAAGAGTAAAGTGCCCTTATTTTAAACATTATATCGTTCTAAATGCTTAATCCCTATGTAAAAAAGTTATCTAAGCAAGAATATGTTATTGAATAAAATGAGAAAAATTTATTTTAGCCGTAAATCGAAAATAATGGGTCGAGCGAATCGGTCGATTGCGCCGAGACGCGCTATGATGCAACAGACGAGCGATTGGAACGCCCGAATATTTTCAAAGTCCCAACGTACCGATCAAGAGTAAAGTACCATTTTCCTACATTAGATTTCGTTCTAAATGCTTAATCCCTATGTAAAAACGTTAGTTAAGCAAGAATATCGTATTTTTAAAAAAATCTAATGATAGGATTTTCCAGAAAATTGAAAAAACCGAAAAATGTCAAGAGTAAAGTGCCATTTTCTGACATTAGATTTCGTTCTAAATGCTTAATCCCTATGTAGAAACGTTAGTTATGCAAGATTATCGTATTTTTAAAAAAATCTAATGATAGGATTTTTCAGAAAATTGAAAAAACCGTAAAATGTCAAGAGTAAAGTGCCCTTATTTTAAACATTATATCGTTCTAAATGCTTAATCCCTATGTAAAAAAGTTATCTAAGCAAGAATATGTTATTGAATAAAATGAGAAAAATTTATTTTAGCCGTAAATCGAAAATAATGGGTCGAGCGAATCGGTCGATTGCGCCGAGACGCGCTATGATGCAACAGACGAGCGATTGGAACGCCCGAATATTTTCAAAGTCCCAACGTACCGGTCAAGAGTAAAGTACCATTTTCCTACATTAGATTTCGTTCTAAATGCTTAATCCCTATGTAAAAACGTTAGTTAAGCAAGAATATCGTATTTTAAAAAAATCTAATGATAGGATTTTCCAGAAAATTGAAAAAACCGAAAAATGTCAAGAGTAAAGTGCCATTTTCTGACATTAGATTTCGTTCTAAATGCTTAATCCCTATGTAGAAACGTTAGTTAAGCAAGAATATCGTATTTTTAAAAAAATCTAATGATAGGATTTTTCAGAAAATTGAAAAAACCGTAAAATGTCAAGAGTAAAGTGCCATTATTTTAAGCAATGTATCGTTCTAAATGCTTAATCCCTATGTAAAAAAGTTATTTAAGCAAGAATATGTAATTGAAAAAAATTAGAAGAATTTATTTTAGCCGTAAATCGAAAATAATGGGGACACCGGAGCTGTTCGAAGCGCCGAGACGCGCCGCGTACGGCCGAATATTTTCTAAGTCCCAACGTACCGATCAAGAGTAAAGTACCATTTTCCTACATTAGATTTCGTTCTAAATGCTTAATCCCTATGTAAAAACGTTAGTTAAGCAAGAATATCGTATTTTTAAAAAAATCTAATGATAGGATTTTCCAGAAAATTGAAAAAACCGAAAAATGTCAAGAGTAAAGTGCCATTTTCTGACATTAGATTTCGTTCTAAATGCTTAATCCCTATGTAGAAACGTTAGTTATGCAAGATTATCGTATTTTTAAAAAAATCTAATGATAGGATTTTTCAGAAAATTGAAAAAACCGTAAAATGTCAAGAGTAAAGTGCCCTTATTTTAAACATTATATCGTTCTAAATGCTTAATCCCTATGTAAAAAAGTTATCTAAGCAAGAATATGTTATTGAATAAAATGAGAAAAATTTATTTTAGCCGTAAATCGAAAATAATGGGTCGAGCGAATCGGTCGATTGCGCCGAGACGCGCCATGATGCAACAGACGAGCGATTGGAACGCCCGAATATTTTCAAAGTCCCAACGTACCGGTCAAGAGTAAAGTACCATTTTCCTACATTAGATTTCGTTCTAAATGCTTAATCCCTATGTAAAAACGTTAGTTAAGCAAGAATATCGTATTTTTAAAAAAATCTAATGATAGGATTTTCCAGAAAATTGAAAAAACCGAAAAATGTCAAGAGTAAAGTGCCATTTTCTGACATTAGATTTCGTTCTAAATGCTTAATCCCTATGTAGAAACGTTAGTTAAGCAAGAATATCGTATTTTTAAAAAAATCTAATGGTAGGATTTTTCAGAAAATTGAAAAAACCGTAAAATGTCAAGAGTAAAGTGCCCTTATTTTAAACATTATATCGTTCTAAATGCTTAATCCCTATGTAAAAACGTTAGTTAAGCAAGAACATCGTATTTTTAAAAAAATCTAATGATAGGATTTTCCAGAAAATTGAAAAAACCGAAAAATGTCAAGAGTAAAGTGCCATTTTCTGACATTAGATTTCGTTCTAAATGCTTAATCCCTATGTAGAAACGTTAGTTAAGCAAGAATATCGTATTTTTAAAAAAATCTAATGGTAGGATTTTTCAGAAAATTGAAAAAACCGTAAAATGTCAAGAGTAAAGTGCCCTTATTTTAAACATTATATCGTTCTAAATGCTTAATCCCTATGTAAAAAAGTTATCTAAGCAAGAATATGTTATTGAATAAAATGAGAAAAATTTATTTTAGCCGTAAATCGAAAAAAAGACTGTTCGTTTCTCTGTCTCTCTCGCGCGATCGAAGTATTGATGTTTCCCGGCAATGTAATGGGATATTAATTAAACTTTATACACGAAATTACTCGTTTTGATCCCCGCTACACAGCCGTATACTTTTTATAATTTTGTGGAATCGGGAACCTTGAAATATTTAACATAACGCGGATCGACTGTCTCTGTCTCTTTCTAGATCGGAATAATCGATGTTTCCCGGCAAACTAATGGGATATTAATTATACTTTATACACGAAATTACTCGTTTTGATCCCCGCTACACAGCCGTATACTTTTTATAATTTTGTGGAATCGGTAACCTTGAAATATTTAACATAACGCGGATCGACTGTCTCTGTCTCTTTCTAGATCGGAATAATCGATGTTTCCCGGCAAACTATTGGGAGTTTAATTAAACTTTATACATGAAATTACTCGTTTTGATCCCCGCTACACAGCCGTATACTTTTTATAATTTTGTGGAATCGGGAACCTTGAAATATTTAACATAACGCGGATCGACTGTCTCTGTCTCTTTCTAGATCGGAATAATCGATGTTTCCCGGCAAACTATTGGGAGATTAATTAAACTTTATACACGAAATTACTCGTTTTGATCCCCGCTACACAGCCGTATACTTTTTATAATTTTGTGGAATCGGTAACCTTGAAATATTTAACATAACGCGGATCGACTGTCTCTGTCTCTTTCTAGATCGGAATAATCGATGTTTCCCGGCAAACTAATGGGATATTAATTAAACTTTATACACGAAATTACTCGTTTTGATCCCTGCTACACAGCCGTATACTTTTTATAATTTTGTGGAATCGGGAACCTTGAAATATTTAACATAACGCGGATCGTCTATCTCTGTCTCTTTCTAGATCGGAAGAATCGATGTTTCCCGGCAAACTAATGGGAGTTTAATTAAACTTTATGCATCAAATCATTCAGTTTGACTCCTGCAACACAACCAAACACTCTCTGTAATTTTCTGAACTGAAAAACCACTGAAATTGCGCTCGAAATGCGGAGCGACGGGTCGACGCGTCTGCACTGTGCGACGGCTAGTCAAAACGTC
>NW_027476660.1:87500-95000 GCF_051020955.1 Megalopta genalis
GTGGTGTAACCCTGGGCAGTGTTACGATTTATATTCGAGATGACCGTGCTGGCTGTCATCTTCTGCCTCGTGATCTTATAAATGAGGCCCCAGGGTTCCTTGTTTCCCTGCTCGGTCACGAATGCACGCCAGCTGTGCGACCGAGCAGCTTTGATGGCGGCTTTGTAGGCCTTTCTCTGTTTAAGATACTCGGTCCTCTTGGCCGCCCTCTGCTCCTCTGAACATGCTGCGTTCTGCGAGGCTCGTCTAAGTTTGTAGACTCGCCTCTTTTGCCTCGTCAGGTCGGCCGTCCACCATGGGACGGATTTTGAATGCCACTGCTTGGTTGGCATCGAGGAGTCGCACGCTTGGACGATCATTCTTTCGATCTCCTGTGCTAGATGTTCGACATCCCCCTTATTGTTCAATGGATCGGGGGATATACTCCTCTTACTTTCCTGCAGCGCCTTGTCGAACTCGGGCCATTTTGCGCTTCGGAGTCGGAACCTTGGTAATAATCCGTTCCGGTTGGTGCTGCTGTTGCTACTAATTTCGGCAGCACCGTCCTCGGCGCAAAAACTCAGAGAAAACTCTATGACTCGGTGGTCGCTGGTCGTCAGGTCCTCGCGGACCTTCCAACCTCGCACCTTGTCGCAAATATCAGGTGTCGATAGTGTGACGTCGATGTATGACTGTCCACTAGGGCTGGAAAACGTCGGAGCGTTTCCAGCCTCGTTCAAGACAACCAAGCCATGGCTCACGATAAACTCTTCGAGTTTACGGCCTCTCACGTCCGTCTCCGCGCTGCCCCACTGGGCTGATTTCGCGTTAACGTCGGCAGAGATAATGACTCGGTTATGCTTAAGTGCGGAAAGAGCTCTCTCCAACCGCGCCAGACCTGATTCAACGTCATCGGAGCATTGAAAGTACTGGCTGATCAGGAAGAAGCTCCCAAACGAACCCGAGATGCTGACACAGGACAAATGCGTGTCGCACAAGTTAGAGACTTTGACCACGGTTAGATCCGGGTTTCTGACCGCTATTGCAGCCATCACCGGTTCGCCTGCCGTGATCAGCCTCGTTCTCAAGCCTAGCCCGGGCACAGTACCCCGCCAGCTATATGGCTCTTGTGCAAGCAACACATCTACCCCTCGCCTATGCATCTCAGTCCGGACTTCGTCGGTCACGTTTCGGGCCCGCTGCATGTTATGCTGCATGACCCGTATGACTCTCGAGCGTCGCCGGTCGTTTGTACTATCCATTCGAGATTCAAATTATTATTCCTGTCTAATGCGAGACATCTCCAAAACCAGCGCTTCCTGATAGGAGGCGCAGGCCGGGTCTCGCGACTTATGGTCGTGTGGCCGCCCTCTGTCTTTGCAGTTGGAACAAACCGGAGGCTTGCTCTTCCTGCTGCAGAGCGCATAGCCGTGCCCTTTTTCGGCACAATGTCCGCAGACATCCTCTTTGAATTTACAGCGCTTCGCGGTGTGCCCGAAGCGCTGGCACTTATAGCAACGGGTGACCTGTATGAAGTCCCGCACACGGCAGGAACTCCACCCAAGGTACACCCGGTCCCCTCTCTGCGCCAGCCGCCGACGAATCTGCGGACTGACGGCCACTACCCAGTTGGCTGTCTCCGGGGTCTTGCCAGCCATGCGACTGACCCGAACACCCGAAGGCACATCCTTCTGGGACGCCTCAGAGAGGTTTTGCCTCCAAAGACTGGAGGCAATTTCCTCCTTGCCCATCCCTTTCGGAATGTCATAAATCAGGACCTCGGGGTCCCGTTTGCTGGGCAAGGAGACGGACAGTCCCGCACTCGCCAGCTTCTTATTGCCTACGAAGGCTTTTAGGTCCTCCTTGCGATCGGTTTCGACGACGATGCCACCGGAGTGGATGCGTCGAACCGATCTGACACGGATCGCCTCCTTCGCAGGTTTTACGATCGACAGAACAGCTCTCTTAGTAGCATCGCTGTTCTGTCCTTTATCCTTTGGCGGGAAGATACGCACCACGTATTGTGTCGGTGGTCTTCTCGCCTCCGGAGTCGCTGACTGGTTGACCTTTGCCACTTGGGCGTAGGTCAACTGCGCGGCATTGGAGACCGTCTTCGGGAGGGATCCCTTGGACGGCCCAGGTCGCGCCGCACTCATTACGGCAGGGCGCGCTTTTAGGTCCGCCCTGACCGCGGCGAGTTGCCCTTCGACGAAGCTGTTTCTTTGAATCAGCTCCTGGACCAACTCGTTGAGTGCTCCGACTTCTGCTAGTATCTTCGACCCGGACTCCTTGTTGACTTTCGACTCGGGTCGAAAGCAAAAGGTCCGTATCTCCGATACTCGCCTGAAGGCTTCGTCTCTCACGAGATCGAGAGGCCGTACCTTGTGCCCGGAAACCGTCCCCTTCGATTTCCTGGCCTGGTTTGCTGCGGCCTTGCCAGTAGGTGCGACTGGCTTGGCACGCTTCGATTTTTTGGTGACGGTTTTCCAACCGCCACCTTCGGGGTCTTCGACACGCACGGGTGCCGGTTGCACCTTCACGAGCGTGTCTTTGACTTGTTCGATTTTTTTGGGTTTCCCCTTCCCAGCCTTGCGGCTGGGGGAGTCCCCCGACTTGGGCGCTGTCCCCACGTTACCGGTGTCCGGCGCGCCTTCTTCCGTGGCCTCAGTTTTCACCGAGACCGCTCGCGTGGGTGTCACGCATCTCTCCAAGGTCACACGAGGATTGGCGATGTTTAACACCTTCCCGGACCTTGTCTTTTTCGCAGACGCAGGAGGGCTAACAGCTGCTGCTGTAGCTTCCGCGTCTGTGGCGACGGCTTCACTCCGAGTAGGAGCTGGACCCGCCGACTTTGATCGTTCAATTTGTGTTTTCGATTTAGATCCCATAATGTGAATCTTTCTTTCATCCGGTACGCTCCCCGGCCACCACCGACCCACACATTTTGGAACCCGCCATCAGGCTGGGTTAGGGCTACGCACCGGACATAGTCTGCTGACTGGGCCGATTACTCAACCCAGCCCGCGTCCTCGCCCGTCAGAACCCACTCGCCGAAGCGTATGGTCGTTCCAAGCCGATTGACTGGACCAGGGCTGCTTTTCTCGTCCAGCCTCCCATCTAGCCGAAGCAGAGGCCAAAGGTACGTGTTGGGGACGTCTCACCCGCAGGAGAGGGCCCCCTCAGATCCCAGGATCCTCTTTTCCGACGACAAGGGTCGCCACGCACGGCAAACACGCGGGAGACAGCAGTCGGAGAGGCTGCCTCTTCCTCTCCACCACACTTCGTTCGGTTCGCTGCGTTTTGAGAACACGAGCTATCCAGCGGTACCTTTTTCGTGGAGGCTCAAGTGTGGCTAGGGCACGTTTGCCCCTTGCGGCCTGGGTTGCCCAGGCGATTGGTTGCATCCCGATTTCTAGATCCAGCGGCATGTTGCTACGTGGCGCGCTCAGACAACGAAAATGCGGCATTCCGGTCAGACCAGAAAAACCGCATAACGTGACGCGGGGGACTGCAGCCACAAGTGACAACAGTCCCCCGGTAGGGAGTAGTACAGCATATTCAATGCTGTACATGAACACGCCACAGCCCGTATGCTTAGTTCAAGGGCCTCGCCATTATGCGAAGTACTACATGTACAACGCACTGGCGGTCTCAAAACACCCTCATCGCCGATGCATCTGATGCATCCGTCAACTCGGCAGCATTCACTCCGTCGGCGTGTTGCTTTGTGGCGTGTTCAGATAACGAAAATGCGGCATTCCAGTCAGACCAGAAAAACCGCATAACGTAACGCGGGGGACTGAAGCCACAAGTGACAACAGTCCCCCGGATGGGAGTAGTACAGCATATTCAATGCTGTACATGAACACACCACAGCCCGTATGCTTAGTTCAAGGGCCTCGCCATTATGCGAAGTACTACATGTACAACGCACTGGCGGTCTCAAGTGCTTTCATCGCCGATGCACCTATCGGCTCAGCAGCAACATTCAATCCGACGGCGTGTTGCTTCGTGGCGTGTTCAGACAACGAAAATGCGGCATTCCAGTTAGACCAGAAAAACCGCATAACGTGACGCGGGGGACTGCAGCCACAAGTGACAACAGTCCCCCGCTAAGGAGTAGTACAGCATATTCAATGCTGTACATGAACACGCCACAGCCCGCATGCTTAATCTCGGGCCTCGCCATTATGCGAAGTACTACATGTACGACGCACTGACGGTCTAAAATGCCTTCATCGTCGACGCATCCATCGACTCGGTAGTAGCAACAACCTTCGCGAGGACTAGTTCGGGGGTCGCCTCTCAACCCTGGGTGGCCACAGACCGCCACCGCCCGCCAGATAGGGACAGTTAGTGTCGTCGTTGTGAGTCTAAAGATGGGCTATGCCTGGGTCCTATGTGGACTATACTAGCCGCTCTCTCGACGCGTGCCGATGGTCTGGCTCTACCCTCGTTCGTTATCGTGACAGGGGAAGACAACGTGCTACTCCCGCTGCCACCTCGAGTCCAACCCAATCCAGGCACTCTTGACGGAGTAGTGTTAAAGTCAATTTATCTCCGCAAGAGGGGCTTCAGCCTGGCCCGAGGGGACGAACCCCGAGGGGTCCGCCCAGCATGCCGTTCGAATGGCGGAGTGGACAAGTCCACGTCTGCCCGTCACTCAAGTCGGACACGGGACGACTCCAAAGCTAGCGCCGCCTGATAGGAAGCGCAAGCTGGGTCCCGCGACTTGTGTGCACTAGCCCACCCTCTGTCCTTGCAATTAGAGCAGACCGGAGGTTCACTCTTCTTGCTACAGAGCGTGAAGGTATGCCCCTTTTGGGAGCAGTGACCGCACACGTCCTCCTTGAATTTACAACGCTTCGAGGTATGCCCGAAGCGTTGGCAACGGTAGCACCGAAGCACCTGGACGAAATCCCGTACACGACAGGAGTTCCATCCAAGGTAAACTCGGCTACCCCTCTGCTTCAGCCGCTGAAGATTCTGCGGACTGACGGCAACGACCCAGTTGGCTGTCTCCGGGGTCTTGCCAGCCATGCGGCTGACCCGAATTCCCGAAGGCACATCCTTCTGGTTCGCATCGCAGAGATTTTGCCTCCAAATACTGGAGGCAATTTCGTCCTTACCCATCCGACGCGGGACGTCGTAAACTAAAACCTCGGGGTCCCGCTTGGTGGGTAAGGAGACGGACAGACCCGCGCTCCGGAGCTTCTTATTGCCAACGAAGGCTTTCAGGTCCTCCTTTCGGTCGGTCTCGACGACGATGCCACCGGAGTGGATGCGTCGGACCGACTTTACTCGGATCGCCTCCTTCGCTGGTTTAATGAGGGACAGAACAGTAACCTTCGTAACTTCGCTGCTCTGTCCTTTTTCCTTCGGCGGGAAGATTCTTACCACATGCTGCGATTGTGGCCGTCTCCCCGCTTCCGGAGAAGCTCCTTTGCAGTCGACTTTGTTCACATGGGCGTAAGTCGACTGCGCGGCGTTGCAGGCCGTCTTCGGGAGAGTTCCCTTGGACGGCCCAGGTCGCATCGCACTCATTACGGCAGGACGCGCTTTTAGGTCCGCCCTGACCGCGGCGAGCTGCCCTTCGACGAAGCTATTCCGTTGAATAAGCTCCTGGACCAGCTCGTTGAGTGCCTCAACCTCGGCGAGTATCTTTGACCCGGACTCCTTATTGACTTTCGACTCAGGTCGAAAGCAAAAGGTCCGTATTTCGGACACTCGCCTAAAGGCTTCGTCTCTTACGAGATCGAGAGGCCGTACCTTCTGCCCGGAGAACGTCCCCTTCGGTCTCCTGGCCCGGTTTACTGCGGCCTTGCCGGTGGGTGCGCCCGGCTTGGCTCGCTTTGACTTTTTGGTGACGGTTTGCCAACCGTCACCAGTAGGGTCCTCGACACGCTCGGGTGCCGACTGCACCTTCACGAGTGACGTGTCTCCGACTCGTTCGATTACTTCCACGTTGCCGGTGTCCGGCGTACCTTCTACCGTGGGCTCGGTTTTCACCGAGACCGCTCGCGTGGGAGTCACACATCTTTGCAAGATCACACGAGGATTGGCGATATTAATCACCTTCCCGGATCTTGTCTTTCTCACAGACGCGGGGGGACTGACAGCTGCATTTGCAGTTCCCGCGTCTGCGGCGACGGCTTCACTCCGAGTAGGAGCTGGACCCGTCGTCTTTGGACGCTTAGTTTTTTGTTCATTAATTTTATTAAGACCCATAATGTGTCTTGGTCTTTCATCCAGTGCGCTCCCCGGCCACCACCGACCCACACAATTTGGAACCCGCCAAAGGCTGAGTTAGGGCTACGCACCGAATATAGTCTGCTGGCTGGGTCGGTTTCCTTACCCAGCCCGCGTCCTCGCCCAGCAGAACCCACTTGCCCGAAGCGTGTGGTCGTTCCAAGCCGATTGACTGGACCAGGGCTGCTTTTCTCGTCCAGCCGCCCATCTAGCCGAAGCAGAGGCCAAAGGTACGTGTTGGGGACGTCTCACCCGCAGGAGAGGGCCCCCTCAGATCCCAGGATCCTCTTTTCCGACGACAAGGGTCGCCACGCACGGCAAACACGTGGGAGACAGCAGTCGGAGAGGCTGCCTCTTCCTCTCCACCACACTTCGTTCAGTTCGCTGCGTATTTAAGAACACGAGCTATCCAGCGGTACCTTTTTCGTGGAGGCTCAAGTGTGGCTAGGGCACGTTTGCCCCTTGCGGCCTGGGTTGCCCAGGGGATTGATTGCATCCCATGTATTCCTGAACCCAGCGGAGTGTTGTCTAGTGGCGTGTTCCGCCCACGAAAAACGGTCTGAAAAACCGTTTAACGTAAACTGGGGAACTGATGCCACGAGTGACAACAGTTCCCCAGTCGGAAGTCATACAGCACATACAGTGCTGTACAAAGAACACGCCACAGCCCGTATGCTAAATCAGGGCCTCGCCATTATGCGAAGTACTACATGTACGACGCACTGACGGTCTCTAATGCCTTCATCGCCGATACACCCATCGACTCGGCCGATCAACCCTCCTACGCGAGGGCTAGTTCGGGGGTTATCTCCCGCCCTGGGTGGCCACAGACCGCCACCGCCGCCAGATAGGGACAGATGGGAATCTCGTTAATCCATTCATGCGCGTCACTAATTAGATGACGAGGCATTTGGCTACCTTAAGAGAGTCATAGTTACTCCCGCCGTTTACCCGCGCTTTTTTGAATTTCTTCACGTTGACATTCAGAGCACTGGGCAGAAATCACATTGCGTCAACACCCGTGGGGGCCATCGCAATGCTTTGTTTTAATTAGACAGTCGGATTCCCCTAGTCCGTGCCAGTTCTGAGCTGAGCGTTGAATGGCGGCCGAAGAGGACGACCGCACCGATGGGAAACGCCACGGAAGCCTCGCAGCAAGGAAGATCCGCGGGAGGCCAAGGCACGGGACCGAGCTCGGATCCCAGCCACGAGAGCCGTTCACCTCGCCCAGGCCCGGCACGTCAGCCAGACCCGCTTCCCGACCAAGCCCGA
>NW_027476660.1:97500-100000 GCF_051020955.1 Megalopta genalis
AAATTCAGCGGGTAATCTCGCCTACTCTGAGGTCGTCGGAACGTGAAAAAAAATTTTTTCAGAGCTTCCCCCCCCGAAAGCATTTTGCGAAACGTGTACAGAGCAACACAAAAAAAAAAAAAAATAAAAAAAACACAAAAAACCCTTAAAGCAAAAAAAAAACCGTTTATCGCGCCTCACCAATATATCTTTTATAAAATTCGATATCCTCTCCAAATATAGATCTTCGAAACACTCGCAAGACGATTACAATCGGTATAACTTTAACGTCCGTCCGAAAAGTACTTTCGGGGACTAGACGACCGATTGATCTCGTGCGGTTTCGCTATTCGATCATTTGAAGAGAACAAAAAGATATATGGGGCGACCGACAAACGGTTTTCCGTAGAACCAGACTCGCGATTGCGTTGACACACACATCATAGCCACACCAATAGAAGAGTTTTAGGACGGTAACCCGGGTGGGGTGTTCTTTACTCAGAATATGTGCAACATCGGATCTATATAGCCATCGATACAATTCGTACACAAATGTGTCGTACGAAGAGAGAGACTTTTTTTCCTCTGGCAACATAACGGTAAGAGACATCCTTCCACACTCATAGGTTCCACTCCCTGGGGCTATGATATATATATACATATAAATTCAAATTCGAAGCAACGGTCACAATTCTACTCTATATATTTTTGCGGGTTATGTGTTCTTTCGTTCAATTTCTTTCATGCGTTCGTTCGATCTCTGTACACAGTCTTCACATAGGACAGACTCGTGTAGTACGCTTTCGTGGGTTAAACCCATCTCGTTTCATTTCAGGCGACGTCGGGAGCGCGTTGAAAATGTACCAGTGAAATCTCGATAGTTCTACGAATACGAATCGTCCCGAAAAAGATTTTGTCACCGCTTCGAAGCGGTGTTTCAGACGGGCGGACGTATATAAAACATATACGACACACGACACCGCCTTCCACACTCACGCTAGTTCGAACACGATTTCCATCTCTCTCGAAGACTGTTAGACGTACGTAAAATTTCTCAATATTCATAGGACCGCGACAAACGCCGACGAAGCGCCCATCATTCGCTCGTACGTATATAGGCAACAAGTGCCATCAACGCAAGCAGTTTATAAGTACGTAAACGACCCTCAGCCAGGCGTGGTCCAGGAATTGTATCCGTGGACCGCAATGTGCGTTCGAAATGTCGATGTTCATGTGTCCTGCAGTTCACACGTTGACGCGCAATTAGCTGCGTTCTTCATCGACCCACGAGCCAAGTGATCCACCGTTCAGGGTAATTTTTCCCTTTTATTCTCTCATATATATATAATGTGTATTTGCTATCCACCACATTTTTGTGTTATATTTCGGAACAAGCCGATACCCGAAGAGCTCCAACCAGCGCGCGAAGGAGATTCGGGAGTCGTCGTACAACGACATAATTGTCCCTTAAAGAACGAGATATTTCCGTCGAAACCATATATATATGTACGAGCAAATCCAAAACCACTGTTTTCTTGCAAGTTCGACGGTCGGAGCGAATAGAACATTGAAAAGCCTTCTATCGAAGAAACACAGAGAGTATATCACCTCCAAAAACGACGGGGATATGGATATTCAAACTGGACAATTATCAACCCGATACTGGATTCGAAAAGTTTCTCTCTCCTTTCGTCGTTATTTACACCGGACGGACTCACGGCCGGCTCTAGCTGGGTGTCATATATATATACGTCCCACGCTCATGCTGCCACTAGCGCGCAACAGAGTAGGGTGTCAATGACAACGACACAGCATTGAAACGAGCTACACAAGCCGGTCTCTCTTGATACCAATGTAAACGAGCATTAAGTTATCTTCAGACTGCCCGATATTTTCGTCCTTTGGACTTTCCCAACGATTCCTTTTTTTCTTTTTTTTTTTTACACCACAGCGAAGACTTGAGGAAGCGTGATTAGCACGCTCGCATCCCTCCCTGTCCTACTACAACTGTGTGTGTGTGTGTGTAAAGAAAGAAAAAAGAATACATTGGCTTTCTCTCTATCGAGAAGATGGCCTACGCAACGCAGATCAAAGGCCTAATACGTGTAATATAATACGCGTCTGGCCGTGTATAAATCACGCACGAATGATCTGGTCGGGCCCAACTCTTCTCGTACGCTTATTTTTCCGTGTTGAGGCACTATCATAAAATCACACAAACCCCAACACGTGTGTGTCTTGGAAGGAAGATGGCCTACGCAACGCAGATCAAAGGCCTAATACGTGTAGTACACACGTCTGCCGTGTAAATCACGCACGAATGATCTGGTCGGGCCCAACTCTTCTCCACCACACCACATCCCAACTTTGTACATTTTTATATATTTTTGTGCGTTGGGGCACCTTCATAATCACAAACCCCAACAACACATATATCTCTCTCTCTTTGAAAGATTTGTTGTGGCCTACGCAACGCAGATCAAAGGCCTAATACGTGTAGTACACACGTCTGGCCGTGTAA
>NW_027476660.1:102500-117500 GCF_051020955.1 Megalopta genalis
TAATATTTTTTATGTACTCAAATATATTCAAAGGAAAAAGTACATGGGTGATGCCATAGTCGTGGAAGCGCGTACGCTCACGCTGATCTTCTGACCGCCGGAAGCACGAAACCTCTGATCTGGGCAAAATCGGCAAGCCGAGGAAGAACGGACAGGACACATGCTGGACTGGCGAGAAAGCGTGTTCTTCCGCTCGCGCTAGGCATTTCGATTTCTGACACCTCTTGATTTAAAAAATCAGTTTTTTGATAGTTTTCTCTCTCCACTGGGCTATTCATTTTAGCCACAGTTTTCAATTGGTACGATTTGCTTCCAAATCTTACAGATGCATTTTAAAAAATTTTTCCATCGCTCGGACAGAAGAGTCGATTGCTCAGTGAGTACGAGTATACATACAAAGTGCATACGGGTAACCAACCCCGTAGGGCTTGCCACATATGGGCCATTCGGTCAAAGACACCGACCCGTGGCCACGCTGTGTGGAGAAAAGTCCGTAACGTAAACGGCACGAAACAGTCAGGACCGAAGCCCCGAAGGAGCTCTGAGACAGCTTCTCGACCGAGATCGTAGAATTGGCCCAAAACCCGCTCTGCTCCGTCCGCCTCGCACGGACCGTGTATCTCTTATAGATACCGAACGGCCGGCAAGGACGCCGGCGCCGCCGGCCGAATAGCACGCGCGCTTATGAGTGTAAACCGCTGCGGCAACAGACCGCCCGGCCGTGCTGTTGTAACATAGCGCGTGAACGAACGAAAAAAATTTTTATAGTAAACATTAAAATAAATTACACTACCGTAAACTAGACAAAAAATTACACATTTTTTCCCAATATGAAAATTTTCACAAACTTTTTAAAGTCCCATCGCATCGAGTAAACTTTTTTAATAACGCGTCCGCACGATTCTAAATGCTTAATCCATATGTGAAATCGTTCACTGATCACGAATATCGTATTTAAAAAAATTACAAAAATTTATTTTTCAAAATAATCAAAAAAAACCGAAAAATCACAAGAGTAAAGTACCATTATTTTAAACAACATGTCGTTCTAAATGCTTAATCCCTATGTAAAAAAGTTATTTAAGCAAGAATATGTAATTGAAAAAAATTAGAAAAATTTATTTTAGCCGTAAATCGAAAATAATGGGGACACCGGAGCTGTTCGAAGCGCCGAGACGCGCCGCGTACGGCCGAATATTTTCTAAGTCCCAACGTACCGATCAAGAGTAAAGTACCATTTTCCTACATTAGATTTCGTTCTAAATGCTTAATCCCTATGTAAAAACGTTAGTTAAGCAAGAATATCGTATTTTTAAAAAAATCTAATGATAGGATTTTCCAGAAAATTGAAAAAACCGAAAAATGTCAAGAGTAAAGTGCCATTTTCTGACATTAGATTTCGTTCTAAATGCTTAATCCCTATGTAGAAACGTTAGTTAAGCAAGAATATCGTATTTTTAAAAAAATCTAATGATAGGATTTTTCATAAAATTGAAAAAACCGTAAAATGTCAAGAGTAAAGTGCCCTTATTTTAAACATTATATCGTTCTAAATGCTTAATCCCTATGTAAAAAAGTTATCTAAGCAAGAATATGTTATTGAATAAAATGAGAAAAATTTATTTTAGCCGTAAATCGAAAATAATGGGGACACCGGAGCTGTTCGAAGCGCCGAGCGCGCCGCGTACGCCCGAATATTTTCTAAGTCCCAACGTACCGATCAAGAGTAAAGTACCATTTTCCTACATTAGATTTCGTTCTAAATGCTTAATCCCTATGTAAAAACGTTAGTTAAGCAAGAATATCGTATTTTAAAAAAAATCTAATGATAGGATTTTCCAGAAAATTGAAAAAACCGAAAAATGTCAAGAGTAAAGTGCCATTTTCTGACATTAGATTTCGTTCTAAATGCTTAATCCCTATGTAGAAACGTTAGTTATGCAAGATTATCGTATTTTTAAAAAAATCTAATGATAGGATTTTTCAGAAAATTGAAAAAACCGTAAAATGTCAAGAGTAAAGTGCCCTTATTTTAAACATTATATCGTTCTAAATGCTTAATCCCTATGTAAAAAAGTTATCTAAGCAAGAATATGTTATTGAATAAAATGAGAAAAATTTATTTTAGCCGTAAATCGAAAATAATGGGTCGAGCGAATCGGTCGATTGCGCCGAGACGCGCTATGATGCAACAGACGAGCGATTGGAACGCCCGAATATTTTCAAAGTCCCAACGTACCGGTCAAGAGTAAAGTACCATTTTCCTACATTAGATTTCGTTCTAAATGCTTAATCCCTATGTAAAAACGTTAGTTAAGCAAGAATATCGTATTTTAAAAAAAATCTAATGATAGGATTTTCCAGAAAATTGAAAAAACCGAAAAATGTCAAGAGTAAAGTGCCATTTTCTGACATTAGATTTCGTTCTAAATGCTTAATCCCTATGTAGAAACGTTAGTTAAGCAAGAATATCGTATTTTTAAAAAAATCTAATGATAGGATTTTTCAGAAAATTGAAAAAACCGTAAAATGTCAAGAGTAAAGTGCCATTATTTTAAACAATGTATCGTTCTAAATGCTTAATACCTATGTAAAAAAGTTATTTAAGCAAGAATATGTAATTGAAAAAAATTAGAAGAATTTATTTTAGCCGTAAATCGAAAATAATGGGGACACCGGAGCTGTTCGAAGCGCCGAGACGCGCCGCGTACGGCCGAATATTTTCTAAGTCCCAACGTACCGATCAAGAGTAAAGTACCATTTTCCTACATTAGATTTCGTTCTAAATGCTTAATCCCTATGTAAAAACGTTAGTTAAGCAAGAATATCGTATTTTTAAAAAAATCTAATGATAGGATTTTCCAGAAAATTGAAAAAACCGAAAAATGTCAAGAGTAAAGTGCCATTTTCTGACATTAGATTTCGTTCTAAATGCTTAATCCCTATGTAGAAACGTTAGTTATGCAAGATTATCGTATTTTTAAAAAAATCTAATGATAGGATTTTTCAGAAAATTGAAAAAACCGTAAAATGTCAAGAGTAAAGTGCCCTTATTTTAAACATTATATCGTTCTAAATGCTTAATCCCTATGTAAAAAAGTTATCTAAGCAAGAATATGTTATTGAATAAAATGAGAAAAATTTATTTTAGCCGTAAATCGAAAATAATGGGTCGAGCGAATCGGTCGATTGCGCCGAGACGCGCTATGATGCAACAGACGAGCGATTGGAACGCCCGAATATTTTCAAAGTCCCAACGTACCGGTCAAGAGTAAAGTACCATTTTCCTACATTAGATTTCGTTCTAAATGCTTAATCCCTATGTAAAAACGTTAGTTAAGCAAGAATATCGTATTTTAAAAAAAATCTAATGATAGGATTTTCCAGAAAATTGAAAAAACCGAAAAATGTCAAGAGTAAAGTGCCATTTTCTGACATTAGATTTCGTTCTAAATGCTTAATCCCTATGTAGAAACGTTAGTTAAGCAAGAATATCGTATTTTTAAAAAAATCTAATGATAGGATTTTTCAGAAAATTGAAAAAACCGTAAAATGTCAAGAGTAAAGTGCCATTATTTTAAGCAATGTATCGTTCTAAATGCTTAATCCCTATGTAAAAAAGTTATTTAAGCAAGAATATGTAATTGAAAAAAATTAGAAGAATTTATTTTAGCCGTAAATCGAAAATAATGGGGACACCGGAGCTGTTCGAAGCGCCGAGACGCGCCGCGTACGGCCGAATATTTTCTAAGTCCCAACGTACCGATCAAGAGTAAAGTACCATTTTCCTACATTAGATTTCGTTCTAAATGCTTAATCCCTATGTAAAAACGTTAGTTAAGCAAGAATATCGTATTTTTAAAAAAATCTAATGATAGGATTTTCCAGAAAATTGAAAAAACCGAAAAATGTCAAGAGTAAAGTGCCATTTTCTGACATTAGATTTCGTTCTAAATGCTTAATCCCTATGTAGAAACGTTAGTTATGCAAGATTATCGTATTTTTAAAAAAATCTAATGATAGGATTTTTCAGAAAATTGAAAAAACCGTAAAATGTCAAGAGTAAAGTGCCCTTATTTTAAACATTATATCGTTCTAAATGCTTAATCCCTATGTAAAAAAGTTATCTAAGCAAGAATATGTTATTGAATAAAATGAGAAAAATTTATTTTAGCCGTAAATCGAAAATAATGGGTCGAGCGAATCGGTCGATTGCGCCGAGACGCGCTATGATGCAACAGACGAGCGATTGGAACGCCCGAATATTTTCAAAGTCCCAACGTACCGGTCAAGAGTAAAGTACCATTTTCCTACATTAGATTTCGTTCTAAATGCTTAATCCCTATGTAAAAACGTTAGTTAAGCAAGAATATCGTATTTTTAAAAAAATCTAATGATAGGATTTTCCAGAAAATTGAAAAAACCGAAAAATGTCAAGAGTAAAGTGCCATTTTCTGACATTAGATTTCGTTCTAAATGCTTAATCCCTATGTAGAAACGTTAGTTATGCAAGATTATCGTATTTTTAAAAAAATCTAATGATAGGATTTTTCAGAAAATTGAAAAAACCGTAAAATGTCAAGAGTAAAGTGCCCTTATTTTAAACATTATATCGTTCTAAATGCTTAATCCCTATGTAAAAAAGTTATCTAAGCAAGAATATGTTATTGAATAAAATGAGAAAAATTTATTTTAGCCGTAAATCGAAAATAATGGGTCGAGCGAATCGGTCGATTGCGCCGAGACGCGCTATGATGCAACAGACGAGCGATTGGAACGCCCGAATATTTTCAAAGTCCCAACGTACCGGTCAAGAGTAAAGTACCATTTTCCTACATTAGATTTCGTTCTAAATGCTTAATCCCTATGTAAAAACGTTAGTTAAGCAAGAATATCGTATTTTAAAAAAAATCTAATGATAGGATTTTCCAGAAAATTGAAAAAACCGAAAAATGTCAAGAGTAAAGTGCCATTTTCTGACATTAGATTTCGTTCTAAATGCTTAATCCCTATGTAGAAACGTTAGTTAAGCAAGAATATCGTATTTTTAAAAAAATCTAATGATAGGATTTTTCAGAAAATTGAAAAAACCGTAAAATGTCAAGAGTAAAGTGCCATTATTTTAAGCAATGTATCGTTCTAAATGCTTAATCCCTATGTAAAAAAGTTATTTAAGCAAGAATATGTAATTGAAAAAAATTAGAAGAATTTATTTTAGCCGTAAATCGAAAATAATGGGGACACCGGAGCTGTTCGAAGCGCCGAGACGCGCCGCGTACGGCCGAATATTTTCTAAGTCCCAACGTACCGATCAAGAGTAAAGTACCATTTTCCTACATTAGATTTCGTTCTAAATGCTTAATCCCTATGTAAAAACGTTAGTTAAGCAAGAATATCGTATTTTAAAAAAAATCTAATGATAGGATTTTCCAGAAAATTGAAAAAACCGAAAAATGTCAAGAGTAAAGTGCCATTTTCTGACATTAGATTTCGTTCTAAATGCTTAATCCCTATGTAGAAACGTTAGTTAAGCAAGAATATCGTATTTTTAAAAAAATCTAATGATAGGATTTTTCAGAAAATTGAAAAAACCGTAAAATGTCAAGAGTAAAGTGCCATTATTTTAAACAATGTATCGTTCTAAATGCTTAATCCCTATGTAAAAAAGTTATTTAAGCAAGAATATGTAATTGAAAAAAATTAGAAGAATTTATTTTAGCCGTAAATCGAAAATAATGGGGACACCGGAGCTGTTCGAAGCGCCGAGCGCGCCGCGTACGCCCGAATATTTTCTAAGTCCCAACGTACCGATCAAGAGTAAAGTACCATTTTCCTACATTAGATTTCGTTCTAAATGCTTAATCCCTATGTAAAAACGTTAGTTAAGCAAGAATATCGTATTTTAAAAAAAATCTAATGATAGGATTTTCCAGAAAATTGAAAAAACCGAAAAATGTCAAGAGTAAAGTGCCATTTTCTGACATTAGATTTCGTTCTAAATGCTTAATCCCTATGTAGAAACGTTAGTTATGCAAGATTATCGTATTTTTAAAAAAATCTAATGATAGGATTTTTCAGAAAATTGAAAAAACCGTAAAATGTCAAGAGTAAAGTGCCCTTATTTTAAACATTATATCGTTCTAAATGCTTAATCCCTATGTAAAAAAGTTATCTAAGCAAGAATATGTTATTGAATAAAATGAGAAAAATTTATTTTAGCCGTAAATCGAAAATAATGGGTCGAGCGAATCGGTCGATTGCGCCGAGACGCGCTATGATGCAACAGACGAGCGATTGGAACGCCCGAATATTTTCAAAGTCCCAACGTACCGGTCAAGAGTAAAGTACCATTTTCCTACATTAGATTTCGTTCTAAATGCTTAATCCCTATGTAAAAACGTTAGTTAAGCAAGAATATCGTATTTTGAAAAAAATCTAATGATAGGATTTTCCAGAAAATTGAAAAAACCGAAAAATGTCAAGAGTAAAGTGCCATTTTCTGACATTAGATTTCGTTCTAAATGCTTAATCCCTATGTAGAAACGTTAGTTAAGCAAGAATATCGTATTTTTAAAAAAATCTAATGATAGGATTTTTCAGAAAATTGAAAAAACCGTAAAATGTCAAGAGTAAAGTGCCATTATTTTAAACAATGTATCGTTCTAAATGCTTAATCCCTATGTAAAAAAGTTATTTAAGCAAGAATATGTAATTGAAAAAAATTAGAAGAATTTATTTTAGCCGTAAATCGAAAATAATGGGGACACCGGAGCTGTTCGAAGCGCCGAGACGCGCCGCGTACGGCCGAATATTTTCTAAGTCCCAACGTACCGATCAAGAGTAAAGTACCATTTTCCTACATTAGATTTCGTTCTAAATGCTTAATCCCTATGTAAAAACGTTAGTTAAGCAAGAATATCGTATTTTTAAAAAAATCTAATGATAGGATTTTCCAGAAAATTGAAAAAACCGAAAAATGTCAAGAGTAAAGTGCCATTTTCTGACATTAGATTTCGTTCTAAATGCTTAATCCCTATGTAGAAACGTTAGTTAAGCAAGAATATCGTATTTTTAAAAAAATCTAATGATAGGATTTTTCAGAAAATTGAAAAAACCGTAAAATGTCAAGAGTAAAGTGCCATTATTTTAAACAATGTATCGTTCTAAATGCTTAATCCCTATGTAAAAAAGTTATCTAAGCAAGAATATGTTATTGAATAAAATGAGAAAAATTTATTTTAGCCGTAAATCGAAAATAATGGGTCGAGCGAATCGGTCGATTGCGCCGAGACGCGCTATGATGCAACAGACGAGCGATTGGAACGCCCGAATATTTTCAAAGTCCCAACGTACCGATCAAGAGTAAAGTACCATTTTCCTACATTAGATTTCGTTCTAAATGCTTAATCCCTATGTAAAAACGTTAGTTAAGCAAGAATATCGTATTTTAAAAAAAATCTAATGATAGGATTTTCCAGAAAATTGAAAAAACCGAAAAATGTCAAGAGTAAAGTGCCATTTTCTGACATTAGATTTCGTTCTAAATGCTTAATCCCTATGTAGAAACGTTAGTTAAGCAAGAATATCGTATTTTTAAAAAAATCTAATGATAGGATTTTTCATAAAATTGAAAAAACCGTAAAATGTCAAGAGTAAAGTGCCCTTATTTTAAACATTATATCGTTCTAAATGCTTAATCCCTATGTAAAAAAGTTATCTAAGCAAGAATATGTTATTGAATAAAATGAGAAAAATTTATTTTAGCCGTAAATCGAAAATAATGGGTCGAGCGAATCGGTCGATTGCGCCGAGACGCGCTATGATGCAACAGACGAGCGATTGGAACGCCCGAATATTTTCAAAGTCCCAACGTACCGATCAAGAGTAAAGTACCATTTTCCTACATTAGATTTCGTTCTAAATGCTTAATCCCTATGTAAAAACGTTAGTTAAGCAAGAATATCGTATTTTTAAAAAAATCTAATGATAGGATTTTCCAGAAAATTGAAAAAACCGAAAAATGTCAAGAGTAAAGTGCCATTTTCTGACATTAGATTTCGTTCTAAATGCTTAATCCCTATGTAGAAACGTTAGTTATGCAAGATTATCGTATTTTTAAAAAAATCTAATGATAGGATTTTTCAGAAAATTGAAAAAACCGTAAAATGTCAAGAGTAAAGTGCCCTTATTTTAAACATTATATCGTTCTAAATGCTTAATCCCTATGTAAAAAAGTTATCTAAGCAAGAATATGTTATTGAATAAAATGAGAAAAATTTATTTTAGCCGTAAATCGAAAATAATGGGTCGAGCGAATCGGTCGATTGCGCCGAGACGCGCTATGATGCAACAGACGAGCGATTGGAACGCCCGAATATTTTCAAAGTCCCAACGTACCGGTCAAGAGTAAAGTACCATTTTCCTACATTAGATTTCGTTCTAAATGCTTAATCCCTATGTAAAAACGTTAGTTAAGCAAGAATATCGTATTTTAAAAAAATCTAATGATAGGATTTTCCAGAAAATTGAAAAAACCGAAAAATGTCAAGAGTAAAGTGCCATTTTCTGACATTAGATTTCGTTCTAAATGCTTAATCCCTATGTAGAAACGTTAGTTAAGCAAGAATATCGTATTTTTAAAAAAATCTAATGATAGGATTTTTCAGAAAATTGAAAAAACCGTAAAATGTCAAGAGTAAAGTGCCATTATTTTAAGCAATGTATCGTTCTAAATGCTTAATCCCTATGTAAAAAAGTTATTTAAGCAAGAATATGTAATTGAAAAAAATTAGAAGAATTTATTTTAGCCGTAAATCGAAAATAATGGGGACACCGGAGCTGTTCGAAGCGCCGAGACGCGCCGCGTACGGCCGAATATTTTCTAAGTCCCAACGTACCGATCAAGAGTAAAGTACCATTTTCCTACATTAGATTTCGTTCTAAATGCTTAATCCCTATGTAAAAACGTTAGTTAAGCAAGAATATCGTATTTTTAAAAAAATCTAATGATAGGATTTTCCAGAAAATTGAAAAAACCGAAAAATGTCAAGAGTAAAGTGCCATTTTCTGACATTAGATTTCGTTCTAAATGCTTAATCCCTATGTAGAAACGTTAGTTATGCAAGATTATCGTATTTTTAAAAAAATCTAATGATAGGATTTTTCAGAAAATTGAAAAAACCGTAAAATGTCAAGAGTAAAGTGCCCTTATTTTAAACATTATATCGTTCTAAATGCTTAATCCCTATGTAAAAAAGTTATCTAAGCAAGAATATGTTATTGAATAAAATGAGAAAAATTTATTTTAGCCGTAAATCGAAAATAATGGGTCGAGCGAATCGGTCGATTGCGCCGAGACGCGCCATGATGCAACAGACGAGCGATTGGAACGCCCGAATATTTTCAAAGTCCCAACGTACCGGTCAAGAGTAAAGTACCATTTTCCTACATTAGATTTCGTTCTAAATGCTTAATCCCTATGTAAAAACGTTAGTTAAGCAAGAATATCGTATTTTTAAAAAAATCTAATGATAGGATTTTCCAGAAAATTGAAAAAACCGAAAAATGTCAAGAGTAAAGTGCCATTTTCCTACATTAGATTTCGTTCTAAATGCTTAATCCCTATGTAAAAACGTTAGTTAAGCAAGAATATCGTATTTTAAAAAAAATCTAATGATAGGATTTTCCAGAAAATTGAAAAAACCGTAAAATGTCAAGAGTAAAGTGCCATTATTTTAAGCAATGTATCGTTCTAAATGCTTAATCCCTATGTAAAAAAGTTATTTAAGCAAGAATATGTAATTGAAAAAAATTAGAAGAATTTATTTTAGCCGTAAATCGAAAATAATGGGGACACCGGAGCTGTTCGAAGCGCCGAGACGCGCCGCGTACGGCCGAATATTTTCTAAGTCCCAACGTACCGATCAAGAGTAAAGTACCATTTTCCTACATTAGATTTCGTTCTAAATGCTTAATCCCTATGTAAAAACGTTAGTTAAGCAAGAATATCGTATTTTTAAAAAAATCTAATGATAGGATTTTCCAGAAAATTGAAAAAACCGAAAAATGTCAAGAGTAAAGTGCCATTTTCTGACATTAGATTTCGTTCTAAATGCTTAATCCCTATGTAGAAACGTTAGTTATGCAAGATTATCGTATTTTTAAAAAAATCTAATGATAGGATTTTTCAGAAAATTGAAAAAACCGTAAAATGTCAAGAGTAAAGTGCCCTTATTTTAAACATTATATCGTTCTAAATGCTTAATCCCTATGTAAAAAAGTTATCTAAGCAAGAATATGTTATTGAATAAAATTAGAAGAATTTATTTTAGCCGTAAATCGAAAATAATGGGGACACCGGAGCTGTTCGAAGCGCCGAGACGCGCCGCGTACGGCCGAATATTTTCTAAGTCCCAACGTACCGATCAAGAGTAAAGTACCATTTTCCTACATTAGATTTCGTTCTAAATGCTTAATCCCTATGTAAAAACGTTAGTTAAGCAAGAATATCGTATTTTAAAAAAAATCTAATGATAGGATTTTCCAGAAAATTGAAAAAACCGAAAAATGTCAAGAGTAAAGTGCCATTTTCTGACATTAGATTTCGTTCTAAATGCTTAATCCCTATGTAGAAACGTTAGTTATGCAAGATTATCGTATTTGTAAAAAAATCTAATGATAGGATTTTTCAGAAAATTGAAAAAACCGTAAAATGTCAAGAGTAAAGTGCCCTTATTTTAAACATTATATCGTTCTAAATGCTTAATCCCTATGTAAAAAAGTTATCTAAGCAAGAATATGTTATTGAATAAAATGAGAAAAATTTATTTTAGCCGTAAATCGAAAATAATGGGTCGAGCGAATCGGTCGATTGCGCCGAGACGCGCTATGATGCAACAGACGAGCGATTGGAACGCCCGAATATTTTCAAAGTCCCAACGTACCGGTCAAGAGTAAAGTACCATTTTCCTACATTAGATTTCGTTCTAAATGCTTAATCCCTATGTAAAAACGTTAGTTAAGCAAGAATATCGTATTTTAAAAAAAATCTAATGATAGGATTTTCCAGAAAATTGAAAAAACCGAAAAATGTCAAGAGTAAAGTGCCATTTTCTGACATTAGATTTCGTTCTAAATGCTTAATCCCTATGTAGAAACGTTAGTTAAGCAAGAATATCGTATTTTTAAAAAAATCTAATGATAGGATTTTTCAGAAAATTGAAAAAACCGTAAAATGTCAAGAGTAAAGTGCCATTATTTTAAACAATGTATCGTTCTAAATGCTTAATCCCTATGTAAAAAAGTTATTTAAGCAAGAATATGTAATTGAAAAAAATTAGAAGAATTTATTTTAGCCGTAAATCGAAAATAATGGGGACACCGGAGCTGTTCGAAGCGCCGAGCGCGCCGCGTACGCCCGAATATTTTCTAAGTCCCAACGTACCGATCAAGAGTAAAGTACCATTTTCCTACATTAGATTTCGTTCTAAATGCTTAATCCCTATGTAAAAACGTTAGTTAAGCAAGAATATCGTATTTTAAAAAAAATCTAATGATAGGATTTTCCAGAAAATTGAAAAAACCGAAAAATGTCAAGAGTAAAGTGCCATTTTCTGACATTAGATTTCGTTCTAAATGCTTAATCCCTATGTAGAAACGTTAGTTATGCAAGATTATCGTATTTTTAAAAAAATCTAATGATAGGATTTTTCAGAAAATTGAAAAAACCGTAAAATGTCAAGAGTAAAGTGCCCTTATTTTAAACATTATATCGTTCTAAATGCTTAATCCCTATGTAAAAAAGTTATCTAAGCAAGAATATGTTATTGAATAAAATGAGAAAAATTTATTTTAGCCGTAAATCGAAAATAATGGGTCGAGCGAATCGGTCGATTGCGCCGAGACGCGCTATGATGCAACAGACGAGCGATTGGAACGCCCGAATATTTTCAAAGTCCCAACGTACCGGTCAAGAGTAAAGTACCATTTTCCTACATTAGATTTCGTTCTAAATGCTTAATCCCTATGTAAAAACGTTAGTTAAGCAAGAATATCGTATTTTAAAAAAAATCTAATGATAGGATTTTCCAGAAAATTGAAAAAACCGAAAAATGTCAAGAGTAAAGTGCCATTTTCTGACATTAGATTTCGTTCTAAATGCTTAATCCCTATGTAGAAACGTTAGTTAAGCAAGAATATCGTATTTTTAAAAAAATCTAATGATAGGATTTTTCAGAAAATTGAAAAAACCGTAAAATGTCAAGAGTAAAGTGCCCTTATTTTAAACATTATATCGTTCTAAATGCTTAATCCCTATGTAAAAAAGTTATCTAAGCAAGAATATGTTATTGAATAAAATGAGAAAAATTTATTTTAGCCGTAAATCGAAAATAATGGGTCGAGCGAATCGGTCGATTGCGCCGAGACGCGCTATGATGCAACAGACGAGCGATTGGAACGCCCGAATATTTTCAAAGTCCCAACGTACCGGTCAAGAGTAAAGTACCATTTTCCTACATTAGATTTCGTTCTAAATGCTTAATCCCTATGTAAAAACGTTAGTTAAGCAAGAATATCGTATTTTAAAAAAAATCTAATGATAGGATTTTCCAGAAAATTGAAAAAACCGAAAAATGTCAAGAGTAAAGTGCCATTTTCTGACATTAGATTTCGTTCTAAATGCTTAATCCCTATGTAGAAACGTTAGTTAAGCAAGAATATCGTATTTTTAAAAAAATCTAATGATAGGATTTTTCAGAAAATTGAAAAAACCGTAAAATGTCAAGAGTAAAGTGCCCTTATTTTAAACATTATATCGTTCTAAATGCTTAATCCCTATGTAAAAACGTTAGTTAAGCAAGAACATCGTATTTTTAAAAAAATCTAATGATAGGATTTTCCAGAAAATTGAAAAAACCGAAAAATGTCAAGAGTAAAGTGCCATTTTCTGACATTAGATTTCGTTCTAAATGCTTAATCCCTATGTAGAAACGTTAGTTAAGCAAGAATATCGTATTTTTAAAAAAATCTAATGGTAGGATTTTTCAGAAAATTGAAAAAACCGTAAAATGTCAAGAGTAAAGTGCCCTTATTTTAAACATTATATCGTTCTAAATGCTTAATCCCTATGTAAAAAAGTTATCTAAGCAAGAATATGTTATTGAATAAAATGAGAAAAATTTATTTTAGCCGTAAATCGAAAAAAAGACTGTTCGTTTCTCTGTCTCTCTCGCGCGATCGAAGTATTGATGTTTCCCGGCAATGTAATGGGATATTAATTAAACTTTATACACGAAATTACTCGTTTTGATCCCCGCTACACAGCCGTATACTTTTTATAATTTTGTGGAATCGGGAACCTTGAAATATTTAACATAACGCGGATCGACTGTCTCTGTCTCTTTCTAGATCGGAATAATCGATGTTTCCCGGCAAACTAATGGGATATTAATTATACTTTATACACGAAATTACTCGTTTTGATCCCCGCTACACAGCCGTATACTTTTTATAATTTTGTGGAATCGGAAACCTTGAAATATTTAACATAACGCGGATCGACTGTCTCTGTCTCTTTCTAGATCGGAATAATCGATGTTTCCCGGCAAACTATTGGGAGTTTAATTAAACTTTATACATGAAATTACTCGTTTTGATCCCCGCTACACAGCCGTATACTTTTTATAATTTTGTGGAATCGGGAACCTTGAAATATTTAACATAACGCGGATCGACTGTCTCTGTCTCTTTCTAGATCGGAATAATCGATGTTTCCCGGCAAACTATTGGGAGATTAATTAAACTTTATACACGAAATTACTCGTTTTGATCCCCGCTACACAGCCGTATACTTTTTATAATTTTGTGGAATCGGGAACCTTGAAATATTTAACATAACGCGGATCGACTGTCTCTGTCTCTTTCTAGATCGGAATAATCGATGTTTCCCGGCAAACTAATGGGATATTAATTATACTTTATACACGAAATTACTCGTTTTGATCCCCGCTACACAGCCGTATACTTTTTATAATTTTGTGGAATCGGTAACCTTGAAATATTTAACATAACGCGGATCGACTGTCTCTGTCTCTTTCTAGATCGGAATAATCGATGTTTCCCGGCAAACTATTGGGAGTTTAATTAAACTTTATACATGAAATTACTCGTTTTGATCCCCGCTACACAGCCGTATACTTTTTATAATTTTGTGGAATCGGGAACCTTGAAATATTTAACATAACGCGGATCGACTGTCTCTGTCTCTTTCTAGATCGGAATAATCGATGTTTCCCGGCAAACTATTGGGAGATTAATTAAACTTTATACACGAAATTACTCGTTTTGATCCCCGCTACACAGCCGTATACTTTTTATAATTTTGTGGAATCGGGAACCTTGAAATATTTAACATAACGCGGATCGACTGTCTCTGTCTCTTTCTAGATCGGAATAATCGATGTTTCCCGGCAAACTATTGGGAGTTTAATTAAACTTTATACACGAAATTACTCGTTTTGATCCCCGCTACACAGCCGTATACTTTTTATAATTTTGTGGAATCGGTAACCTTGAAATATTTAACATAACGCGGATCGACTGTCTCTGTCTCTTTCTAGATCGGAATAATCGATGTTTCCCGGCAAACTATTGGGAGTTTAATTAAACTTTATACATGAAATTACTCGTTTTGATCCCCGCTACACAGCCGTATACTTTTTATAATTTTGTGGAATCGGGAACCTTGAAATATTTAACATAACGCGGATCGACTGTCTCTGTCTCTTTCTAGATCGGAATAATCGATGTTTCCCGGCAAACTATTGGGAGATTAATTAAACTTTATACACGAAATTACTCGTTTTGATCCCCGCTACACAGCCGTATACTTTTTATAATTTTGTGGAATCGGGAACCTTGAAATATTTAACATAACGCGGATCGACTGTCTCTGTCTCTTTCTAGATCGGAATAATCGATGTTTCCCGGCAAACTATTGGG
>NW_027476660.1:122500-135000 GCF_051020955.1 Megalopta genalis
CGAAGTAGTCGACCACCAATCTAAGTAGGTTTTTTGGGCAGCCTCGCTTCCTCAACGCGTTGAGTATGCTTGGCCACCAGACATTATCAAAGGCCGCAGCAATGTCGAAGAGCAGACCCACGACGTACTTTTCCTCTCGACCGGACGCAAGCTCCCTCATCTTTACCACGGCATCAGTCGTGGATCGATGCGGCCTGAATCCGTATTGCCGATCGGAGGCGTAGTCGGGGTGCAAAAACAAACTAGCTAATCGCGTAGCGATTAGCTTCTCCAAGACTTTGCCTACGACCGAAAGCAAGCATATTGGTCTGTAGGACTTTATCTCCGTTTCAGGTTTCTCGGGTCCTTTAAGGATGGTAATGATGGACCCGACTTTCCATTCCACGGGAAAGACTCCGTGTGCCAGGCATCCGTTGTAGAGTCGGAGGAGCTCGCGTGAGATTGTATTACACGAACGTTTTAAAATCTCCGGCTCGATCCGATCTAGGCCTGGACACTTGCCGCTCTTCAGTCGGTTGACCGCCGATCTGAGCTCCGAGAGGGTGAAGGGACTGGCGTCCTCACTCTCCGGCTCGATGGCAGCTTCCCTCCTGACTCGCGCATGATCCGGGGAGTCATTCGCGGGGCTATCGTCCGGAATTAACCCCTCCAGCAGCGCGGAAGCGGTGGAGTCCCAGTCTGTGGTGTAACCCTGGGCAGTGTTACGATTTATATTCGAGATGACCGTGCTGGCTGTCATCTTCTGCCTCGTGATCTTATAAATGAGGCCCCAGGGTTCCTTGTTTCCCTGCTCGGTCACGAATGCACGCCAGCTGTGCGACCGAGCAGCTTTGATGGCGGCTTTGTAGGCCTTTCTCTGTTTAAGATACTCGGTCCTCTTGGCCGCCCTCTGCTCCTCTGAACATGCTGCGTTCTGCGAGGCTCGTCTAAGTTTGTAGACTCGCCTCTTTTGCCTCGTCAGGTCGGCCGTCCACCATGGGACGGATTTTGAATGCCACTGCTTGGTTGGCATCGAGGAGTCGCACGCTTGGACGATCATTCTTTCGATCTCCTGTGCTAGATGTTCGACATCCCCCTTATTGTTCAATGGATCGGGGGATATACTCCTCTTACTTTCCTGCAGCGCCTTGTCGAACTCGGGCCATTTTGCGCTTCGGAGTCGGAACCTTGGTAATAATCCGTTCCGGTTGGTGCTGCTGTTGCTACTAATTTCGGCAGCACCGTCCTCGGCGCAAAAACTCAAAGAAAACTCTATGACTCGGTGGTCGCTGGTCGTCAGGTCCTCGCGGACCTTCCAACCTCGCACCTTGTCGCAAATATCAGGTGTCGATAGTGTGACGTCGATGTATGACTGTCCACTAGGGCTGGAAAACGTCGGAGCGTTTCCAGCCTCGTTCAAGACAACCAAGCCATGGCTCACGATAAACTCTTCGAGTTTACGGCCTCTCACGTCCGTCTCCGCGCTGCCCCACTGGGCTGATTTTGCGTTAACGTCGGCAGAGATAATGACTCGGTTATGCTTAAGTGCGGAAAGAGCTCTCTCCAATCGCGCCAGACCTGATTCAACGTCATCGGAGCATTGAAAGTACTGGCTGATCAGGAAGAAGCTCCCAAACGAACCCGAGATGCTGACACAGGACAAATGCGTGTCGCACAAGTTAGAGACTTTGACCACGGTTAGATCCGGGTTTCTGACCGCTATTGCAGCCATCACCGGTTCGCCTGCCGTGATCAGCCTCGTTCTCAAGCCTAGCCCGGGCACAGTACCCCGCCAGCTATATGGCTCTTGTGCAAGCAACACATCTACCCCTCGCCTATGCATCTCAGTCCGGACTTCGTCGGTCACATTTCGGGCCCGCTGCATGTTATGCTGCATGACCCGTATGACTCTCGAGCGTCGCCGGTCGTTTGTACTATCCATTCGAGATTCAAATTATTATTCGCGTCTTATACGAGACATCTCCAAAACCAGCGCTTCCTGATAGGAGGCGCAGGCCGGGTCTCGCGACTTATGCTCAGATGGTCGCCCTCTGTCTTTACAGTTGGAGCAAACCGGAGGCTTGCTCTTCCTGTTACAGAGCGCATACCCGTGCCCTTTTTCGGCACAATGTCCGCAGACATCCTCTTTGAATTTGCAGCGCTTCGCCGTGTGCCCGAAGCGCTGGCACTTATAGCATCGGGTGACCTGTATGAAGTCCCGCACACGACAGGAACTCCACCCGAGGTACACCCGGTCCCCTCTCTGCGCCAGCCGCCGACGAATCTGCGGACTGACGGCCACTACCCAGTTGGCTGTCTCCGGGGTCTTGCCAGCCATGCGACTGACCCGAACACCCGAAGGCACATCCTTCTGGGACGCCTCAGAGAGGTTTTGCCTCCAAAGACTGGAGGCAATTTCCTCCTTGCCCATCCCTTTCGGAATGTCATAAATCAGGACCTCGGGGTCCCGTTTGCTGGGCAAGGAGACGGACAGTCCCGCACTCGCCAGCTTCTTATTGCCTACGAAGGCTTTTAGGTCCTCCTTGCGATCGGTTTCGACGACGATGCCACCGGAGTGGATGCGTCGAACCGATCTGACACGGATCGCCTCCTTCGCAGGTTTTACGATCGACAGAACAGCTCTCTTAGTAGCATCGCTGTTCTGTCCTTTATCCTTTGGCGGGAAGATACGCACCACGTATTGTGTCGGTGGTCTTCTCGCCTCCGGAGTCGCTGACTGGTTGACCTTTGCCACTTGGGCGTAGGTCAACTGCGCGGCATTGGAGACCGTCTTCGGGAGGGTTCCCTTGGACGGCCCAGGTCGCGCCGCACTCATTACGGCAGGACGCGCTTTTAGGTCCGCCCTGACCGCGGCGAGTTGCCCTTCGACGAAGCTGTTTCGTTGAATCAGCTCCTGGACCAACTCGTTGAGTGCTCCGACTTCTGCTAGTATCTTCGACCCGGACTCCTTGTTGACTTTCGACTCGGGTCGAAAGCAAAAGGTCCGTATCTCCGATACTCGCCTGAAGGCTTCGTCTCTCACGAGATCGAGAGGCCGTACCTTGTGCCCGGAAACCGTCCCCTTCGATTTCCTGGCCTGGTTTGCTGCGGCCTTGCCAGTAGGTGCGACTGGCTTGGCACGCTTCGACTTTTTGGTGACGGTTTTCCAACCGCCACCTTCGGGGTCTTCGACACGCACGGGTGCCGGTTGCACCTTCACGAGCGTGTCTTTGACTGATTCGATTTTTCTGGGTTTCTCCTTCCCAGCCTTGCGGCTGGGGGAGTCCCCCGACTTGGGCGCTGTCCCCACGTTACCGGTGTCCGGCGCGCCTTCTACCGTGGCCTCAGTTTTCACCGAGACCGCTCGCGTGGGTGTCACGCATCTCTCCAAGGTCACACGAGGATTGGCGATGTTCAGCACCTTCCCGGACCTTGTCTTTTTCGCAGACGCAGGAGGGCTAACAGCTGCTGCTGTAGCTTCCGCGTCTGTGGCGACGGCTTCACTCCGAGTAGGAGCTGGACCCGCCGACTTCGAACGTTCAATTTGTACTTTCAATTTAGATCCCATAGTTAGATCTTTGCCTTCATCCGGTACGCTCCCCGGCCACCACCGACCCACACATTTTGGAACCCGCCATCAGGCTGGGTTAGGGCTACGCACCGGACATAGTCTGCTGACTGGGCCGATTGCTCAACCCAGCCCGCGTCCTCGCCCGTCAGAACCCACTCGCCGAAGCGTATGGTCGTTCCAAGCCGATTGACTGGACCAGGGCTGCTTTTCTCGTCCAGCCTCCCATCTAGCCGAAGCAGAGGCCAAAGGTACGTGTTGGGGACGTCTCACCCGCAGGAGAGGGCCCCCTCAGATCCCAGGATCCTCTTTTCCGACGACAAGGGTCGCCACGCACGGCAAACACGCGGGAGACAGCAGTCGGAGAGGCTGCCTCTTCCTCTCCACCACACTTCGTTCGGTTCGCTGCGTTTTGAGAACACGAGCTATCCAGCGGTACCTTTTTCGTGGAGGCTCAAGTGTGGCTAGGGCACGTTTGCCCCTTGCGGCCTGGGTTGCCCAGGTGATTGGTTGCATCCCGATTTCTAGATCCAGCGGCATGTTGCTACGTGGCGCGCTCAGACAACGAAAATGCGGCATTCCGGTCAGACCAGAAAAACCGCACAACGTGACGCGGGGGACTGCAGCCACAAGTGACAACAGTCCCCCGGTAGGGAGTAGTACAGCATATTCAATGCTGTACATGAACACGCCACAGCCCGTATGCTTAGTTCAAGGGCCTCGCCATTATGCGAAGTACTACATGTACAACGCACTGGCGGTCTCAAAATACCCTCATCGCCGATGCATCTGATGCATCCGTCAACTCGGCAGCATTCACTCCGTCGGCGTGTTGCTTTGTGGCGTGTTCAGATAACGAAAATGTGGCATTCCAGTCAGACCAGAAAAACCGCATAACGTAACGCGGGGGACTGAAGCCACAAGTGACAACAGTCCCCCGGATGGGAGTAGTGCAGCATGTTCAATACTGCACAAGAACACGCCACAGCCCGCTTGCTTAATCACGGGCCTCGTCATTATGCGAAGCACTACATGTACAACGCACTGACGGTCTCTCGAGTGCCTTCATCGCCGATGCACCTATCGACTCAGCAGCAACATTCAATCCGACGGCGTGTTGCTTCGTGGCGTGTTCAGACAACGAAAATGCGGCATTCCAGTTAGACCAGAAAAACCGCATAACGTGACGCGGGGGACTGCAGCCACAAGTGACAACAGTCCCCCGCTAAGGAGTAGTACAGCATATTCAATGCTGTACATGAACACGCCACAGCCCGCATGCTTAATCTCGGGCCTCGCCATTATGCGAAGTACTACATGTACGACGCACTGACGGTCTAAAATGCCTTCATCGTCGACGCATCCATCGACTCGGTAGTAGCAACAACCTACGCGAGGACTAGTTCGGGGGTCGCCTCTCAACCCTGGGTGGCCACAGACCGCCACCGCCAGTAGATAGGGACAGTTAGTGTTGCCGTCAAACTGTGGTCTCTGAGAGACGGGCCGTACCTAAGTCCTTGGTGGACCATACCGGCCGCTCTTGCGACTTGTGCCTGGTGTTCGGGCTCTACCTTCGTTCGCCATCGTATCAGGGGAAGACAGCGTGCTACTCCCACTGCCACCTCGAGTCCAACCCAATCCAGGCACTCTTACGGAGTAGTGTTAAAGTCTTTTATCTCCGCAAGAGGGGCTTCAGCCTGGCCCGAGGGGACGAACCCCGAGGGGTTCGCCCAGCATGCCGTACATCAACGGAGCTGGACGAGTCCACGCTCCGTATGCAGTTTCGTTCTATGTTCGCTTCTTAGTCTTGCTTACGGATCGTGCGAATTTTCGGAACTCCTGAAACAGCTGCTCTGACACCAGGCTGGCTTTGTCGATTGGCCACTGAAATCCTTCTCGAATCGCCGCCTGGCGTAGGTGTTCCCTGTCCTCTACGTAACGCTGACAATCGTAGAGGACGTGGTTTGGAGTTTCCTCCTCCCCACATTCGCACAACTCGTCGTCGACCAGGGCGAACGTCTTGAGCTTCGCACGGAAGTCTCCGTGTCCGCTCAAGAACTGCGCTACATCATGGTCGACTCTGATCCAGCTCGCTGAGAGACGGTCTGATACCTCGCCGAAGTATTGGAAGGTTTCCCTACCCTTCGTCGAGGACGACCATCTCTGCTGCCACATCTCTAAAGTCGCCTCCCTCAGCCTTCTGCGAACTTGGGCTTCGGTGACGACTTCGTCAGCCAATTCGGCCTGACTCACTTGATAGGTTCCATGTTGGAACCCGAGTTTCTTCCTGGCTTTGTACACGCAGCTGAACTCCGCTATCGCCAAGTCCACAGGTATCTCCCCGGCGATCACGGGGATCGCATCAGTGGAGACTGTCCTGTAGGCTTTGACGCAGCCAAGCAGAACATGCCTCTGCGCCCTGGTGAGCACTTTACTCGTCCCAGAGGTAAGGCGGTCTGCCCAGCCCGCGGCAGCATACGTGACGATTGGGACAAACAAGCCGCGGTACAAAGTACGCATCGTCCGATATCCCAATCCCCAGTTCGACTTAGCAATCCTTGCTAGCGCATTAAACGTTCGCAAGGACTTGGCATTCAAATACTCGACATGGGAATGGATACCCAGTCTAGAGTCAAAATGCACGCCAAGGTAACGCACAGAGTCCTTGGCGGCAATATTCCGACCTCCTACTTTTATCACAGGTGGCCTCTCTCTGTCGAGAGAGCCTTTTAAGAATAACATCTCGGTCTTGGTCGCAGACAGCGACAATTTCTGCTGGTCGCACCAGCGAGAAATGGTGTCCACAACCAATTGGCCATTGCTTTCTAGACCCTTCCTGCTGTTCGCGAAGATCAAGACAAGAAGGTCGTCTGCATAGGCGATGGGCTCGCAAGCGAGCCCGGCGTTCGATAAGAGCTGTAGAACCTCGTCGAAGACTAAGTTCCAACAGCTCGGACCAAGAATCGATCCCTGTGGGCAGCCCTTAGTGACTTTCTTCCGCACTGCACCGCGATCAGACACCATAGTCACCACGCGGCCGTCGAAGTAGTCGACCACCAATCTAAGTAGGTTTTTTGGGCAGCCTCGCTTCCTCAACGCGTTGAGTATGCTTGGCCACCAGACATTATCAAAGGCCGCAGCAATGTCGAAGAGCAGACCCACGACGTACTTTTCCTCTCGACCGGACGCAAGCTCCCTCATCTTTACCACGGCATCAGTCGTGGATCGATGCGGCCTGAATCCGTATTGCCGATCGGAGGCGTAGTCGGGGTGCAAAAACAAACTAGCTAATCGCGTAGCGATTAGCTTCTCCAAGACTTTGCCTACGACCGAAAGCAAGCATATTGGTCTGTAGGACTTTATCTCCGTTTCAGGTTTCTCGGGTCCTTTAAGGATGGTAATGATGGACCCGACTTTCCATTCCACGGGAAAGACTCCGTGTGCCAGGCATCCGTTGTAGAGTCGGAGGAGCTCGCGTGAGATTGTATTACACGAACGTTTTAAAATCTCCGGCTCGATCCGATCTAGGCCTGGACACTTGCCGCTCTTCAGTCGGTTGACCGCCGATCTGAGCTCCGAGAGGGTGAAGGGACTGGCGTCCTCACTCTCCGGCTCGATGGCAGCTTCCCTCCTGACTCGCGCATGATCCGGGGAGTCATTCGCGGGGCTATCGTCCGGAATTAACCCCTCCAGCAGCGCGGAAGCGGTGGAGTCCCAGTCTGTGGTGTAACCCTGGGCAGTGTTACGATTTATATTCGAGATGACCGTGCTGGCTGTCATCTTCTGCCTCGTGATCTTATAAATGAGGCCCCAGGGTTCCTTGTTTCCCTGCTCGGTCACGAATGCACGCCAGCTGTGCGACCGAGCAGCTTTGATGGCGGCTTTGTAGGCCTTTCTCTGTTTAAGATACTCGGTCCTCTTGGCCGCCCTCTGCTCCTCTGAACATGCTGCGTTCTGCGAGGCTCGTCTAAGTTTGTAGACTCGCCTCTTTTGCCTCGTCAGGTCGGCCGTCCACCATGGGACGGATTTTGAATGCCACTGCTTGGTTGGCATCGAGGAGTCGCACGCTTGGACGATCATTCTTTCGATCTCCTGTGCTAGATGTTCGACATCCCCCTTGTTGTTCAATGGATTGGGGGATATACTCCTCTTACTTTCCTGCAGCGCCTTGTCGAACTCGGGCCATTTTGCGCTTCGGAGTCGGAACCTTGGTAATAATCCGTTCCGGTTGGTGCTGCTGTTGCTACTAATTTCGGCAGCACCGTCCTCGGCGCAAAAACTCAAAGAAAACTCTATGACTCGGTGGTCGCTGGTCGTCAGGTCCTCGCGGACCTTCCAACCTCTCACCTTGTCGCAAATATCAGGTGTCGATAGTGTGACGTCGATGTATGACTGTCCACTAGGGCTGGAAAACGTCGGAGCGTTTCCAGCCTCGTTCAAGACAACCAAGCCATGGCTCACGATAAACTCTTCGAGTTTACGGCCTCTCACGTCCGTCTCCGCGCTGCCCCACTGGGCTGATTTCGCGTTAACGTCGGCAGAGATAATGACTCGGTTATGCTTAAGTGCGGAAAGAGCTCTCTCCAACCGCGCCAGACCTGATTCAACGTCATCGGAGCATTGAAAGTACTGGCTGATCAGGAAGAAGCTCCCAAACGAACCCGAGATGCTGACACAGGACAAATGCGTGTCGCACAAGTTAGAGACTTTGACCACGGTTAGATCCGGGTTTCTGACCGCTATTGCAGCCATCACCGGTTCGCCTGCCGTGATCAGCCTCGTTCTCAAGCCTAGCCCGGGCACAGTACCCCGCCAGCTATATGGCTCTTGTGCAAGCAACACATCTACCCCTCGCCTATGCATCTCAGTCCGGACTTCGTCGGTCACGTTTCGGGCCCGCTGCATGTTATGCTGCATGACCCGTATGACTCTCGAGCGTCGCCGGTCGTTTGTACTATCCATTCGAGATTCAAATTATTATTCCTGTCTAATGCGAGACATCTCCAAAACCAGCGCTTCCTGATAGGAGGCGCAGGCCGGGTCTCGCGACTTATGGTCGTGTGGCCGCCCTCTGTCTTTGCAGTTGGAACAAACCGGAGGCTTGCTCTTCCTGCTGCAGAGCGCATAGCCGTGCCCTTTTTCGGCACAATGTCCGCAGACATCCTCTTTGAATTTACAGCGCTTCGCGGTGTGCCCGAAGCGCTGGCACTTATAGCAACGGGTGACCTGTATGAAGTCCCGCACACGGCAGGAACTCCACCCAAGGTACACCCGGTCCCCTCTCTGCGCCAGCCGCCGACGAATCTGCGGACTGACGGCCACTACCCAGTTGGCTGTCTCCGGGGTCTTGCCAGCCATGCGACTGACCCGAACACCCGAAGGCACATCCTTCTGGGACGCCTCAGAGAGGTTTTGCCTCCAAAGACTGGAGGCAATTTCCTCCTTGCCCATCCCTTTCGGAATGTCATAAATCAGGACCTCGGGGTCCCGTTTGCTGGGCAAGGAGACGGACAGTCCCGCACTCGCCAGCTTCTTATTGCCTACGAAGGCTTTTAGGTCCTCCTTGCGATCGGTTTCGACGACGATGCCACCGGAGTGGATGCGTCGAACCGATCTGACACGGATCGCCTCCTTCGCAGGTTTTACGATCGACAGAACAGCTCTCTTAGTAGCATCGCTGTTCTGTCCTTTATCCTTTGGCGGGAAGATACGCACCACGTATTGTGTCGGTGGTCTTCTCGCCTCCGGAGTCGCTGACTGGTTGACCTTTGCCACTTGGGCGTAGGTCAACTGCGCGGCATTGGAGACCGTCTTCGGGAGGGATCCCTTGGACGGCCCAGGTCGCGCCGCACTCATTACGGCAGGGCGCGCTTTTAGGTCCGCCCTGACCGCGGCGAGTTGCCCTTCGACGAAGCTGTTTCTTTGAATCAGCTCCTGGACCAACTCGTTGAGTGCTCCGACTTCTGCTAGTATCTTCGACCCGGACTCCTTGTTGACTTTCGACTCGGGTCGAAAGCAAAAGGTCCGTATCTCCGATACTCGCCTGAAGGCTTCGTCTCTCACGAGATCGAGAGGCCGTACCTTGTGCCCGGAAACCGTCCCCTTCGATTTCCTGGCCTGGTTTGCTGCGGCCTTGCCAGTAGGTGCGACTGGCTTGGCACGCTTCGATTTTTTGGTGACGGTTTTCCAACCGCCACCTTCGGGGTCTTCGACACGCACGGGTGCCGGTTGCACCTTCACGAGCGTGTCTTTGACTTGTTCGATTTTTTTGGGTTTCCCCTTCCCAGCCTTGCGGCTGGGGGAGTCCCCCGACTTGGGCGCTGTCCCCACGTTACCGGTGTCCGGCGCGCCTTCTTCCGTGGCCTCAGTTTTCACCGAGACCGCTCGCGTGGGTGTCACGCATCTCTCCAAGGTCACACGAGGATTGGCGATGTTTAACACCTTCCCGGACCTTGTCTTTTTCGCAGACGCAGGAGGGCTAACAGCTGCTGCTGTAGCTTCCGCGTCTGTGGCGACGGCTTCACTCCGAGTAGGAGCTGGACCCGCCGACTTTGATCGTTCAATTTGTGTTTTCGATTTAGATCCCATAATGTGAATCTTTCTTTCATCCGGTACGCTCCCCGGCCACCACCGACCCACACATTTTGGAACCCGCCATCAGGCTGGGTTAGGGCTACGCACCGGACATAGTCTGCTGACTGGGCCGATTACTCAACCCAGCCCGCGTCCTCGCCCGTCAGAACCCACTCGCCGAAGCGTATGGTCGTTCCAAGCCGATTGACTGGACCAGGGCTGCTTTTCTCGTCCAGCCTCCCATCTAGCCGAAGCAGAGGCCAAAGGTACGTGTTGGGGACGTCTCACCCGCAGGAGAGGGCCCCCTCAGATCCCAGGATCCTCTTTTCCGACGACAAGGGTCGCCACGCACGGCAAACACGCGGGAGACAGCAGTCGGAGAGGCTGCCTCTTCCTCTCCACCACACTTCGTTCGGTTCGCTGCGTTTTGAGAACACGAGCTATCCAGCGGTACCTTTTTCGTGGAGGCTCAAGTGTGGCTAGGGCACGTTTGCCCCTTGCGGCCTGGGTTGCCCAGGCGATTGGTTGCATCCCGATTTCTAGATCCAGCGGCATGTTGCTACGTGGCGCGCTCAGACAACGAAAATGCGGCATTCCGGTCAGACCAGAAAAACCGCATAACGTGACGCGGGGGACTGCAGCCACAAGTGACAACAGTCCCCCGGTAGGGAGTAGTACAGCATATTCAATGCTGTACATGAACACGCCACAGCCCGTATGCTTAGTTCAAGGGCCTCGCCATTATGCGAAGTACTACATGTACAACGCACTGGCGGTCTCAAAACACCCTCATCGCCGATGCATCTGATGCATCCGTCAACTCGGCAGCATTCACTCCGTCGGCGTGTTGCTTTGTGGCGTGTTCAGATAACGAAAATGCGGCATTCCAGTCAGACCAGAAAAACCGCATAACGTAACGCGGGGGACTGAAGCCACAAGTGACAACAGTCCCCCGGATGGGAGTAGTACAGCATATTCAATGCTGTACATGAACACACCACAGCCCGTATGCTTAGTTCAAGGGCCTCGCCATTATGCGAAGTACTACATGTACAACGCACTGGCGGTCTCAAGTGCTTTCATCGCCGATGCACCTATCGGCTCAGCAGCAACATTCAATCCGACGGCGTGTTGCTTCGTGGCGTGTTCAGACAACGAAAATGCGGCATTCCAGTTAGACCAGAAAAACCGCATAACGTGACGCGGGGGACTGCAGCCACAAGTGACAACAGTCCCCCGCTAAGGAGTAGTACAGCATATTCAATGCTGTACATGAACACGCCACAGCCCGCATGCTTAATCTCGGGCCTCGCCATTATGCGAAGTACTACATGTACGACGCACTGACGGTCTAAAATGCCTTCATCGTCGACGCATCCATCGACTCGGTAGTAGCAACAACCTTCGCGAGGACTAGTTCGGGGGTCGCCTCTCAACCCTGGGTGGCCACAGACCGCCACCGCCCGCCAGATAGGGACAGTTAGTGTCGTCGTTGTGAGTCTTAAGATGGGCTATGCCTGGGTCCTATGTGGACTATACTAGCCGCTCTCTCGACGCGTGCCGATGGTCTGGCTCTACCCTCGTTCGTTATCGTGACAGGGGAAGACAACGTGCTACTCCCACTGCCACCTCGAGTCCAACCCAATCCAGGCACTCTTGACCTTTGTTTTAATTAGACAGTCGGATTCCCCTAGTCCGTGCCAGTTCTGAGCTGAGCGTTGAATGGCGGCCGAAGAGGACGACCGCACCGATGGGAAACGCCACGGAAGCCTCGCAGCAAGGAAGATCCGCGGGAGGCCAAGGCACGGGACCGAGCTCGGATCCCAGCCACGAGAGCCGTTCACCTCGCCCAGGCCCGGCACGTCAGCCAGACCCGCTTCCCGACCAAGCCCGACACGCCCCGCTCCTCAGAGCCAATCCTTATCCCGAAGTTACGGATCCAATTTGCCGACTTCCCTTACCTACATTAATCTATCGACTAGAGGCTCTTTACCTTGGAGACCTGCTGCGGATATGGGTACGAACCGGCGCGACACCTCCACGTGGCCCTCTCCTGGATTTTCAAGGTCCGAGGGGATGATCCGGACACCGCCGCAACTGCGGTGCTCTTCGCGTTCCAAACCCTATCTCCCTGCTAGAGGTTTCCAGGGAACTCGAACGCTTATACAGAAAAGAAAACTCTCCCCGGATCTCCCGACGGCGTCTCCAGGTCATTTTGGGTTACCCCGACGAACACTCTTACGAGGGCCCGAATGGTATGCGGTTCCGCTGCCGGGTTCCGGAATAGAAACCGGATTCCCTTTCGCCCAATGGGTGTTTTTTGTGCATGTATATAATAACAAAATATGCTGCGATTTATATAATAATAAAAAAAATAATA
>NW_027476660.1:142500-150000 GCF_051020955.1 Megalopta genalis
AAAGTCCGTAACGTAAACGGCACGAAACAGTCAGGACCGAAGCCCCGAAGGAGCTCTGAGACAGCTTCTCGACCGAGATCGTAGAATTGGCCCAAAACCCGCTCTGCTCCGTCCGCCTCGCACGGACCGTGTATCTCTTATAGATACCGAACGGCCGGCAAGGACGCCGGCGCCGCCGGCCGAATAGCACGCGCGCTTATGAGTGTAAACCGCTGCGGCAACAGACCGCCCGGCCGTGCTGTTGTAACATAGCGCGTGAACGAACGAAAAAAATTTTTATAGTAAACATTAAAATAAATTACACTACCGTAAACTAGACAAAAAATTACACATTTTTTCCCAATATGAAAATTTTCACAAACTTTTTAAAGTCCCATCGCATCGAGTAAACTTTTTTAATAACGCGTCCGCACGATTCTAAATGCTTAATCCATATGTGAAATCGTTCACTGATCACGAATATCGTATTTAAAAAAATTACAAAAATTTATTTTTCAAAATAATCAAAAAAAACCGAAAAATCACAAGAGTAAAGTACCATTATTTTAAACAACATGTCGTTCTAAATGCTTAATCCCTATGTAAAAAAGTTATTTAAGCAAGAATATGTAATTGAAAAAAATTAGAAAAATTTATTTTAGCCGTAAATCGAAAATAATGGGGACACCGGAGCTGTTCGAAGCGCCGAGACGCGCCGCGTACGGCCGAATATTTTCTAAGTCCCAACGTACCGATCAAGAGTAAAGTACCATTTTCCTACATTAGATTTCGTTCTAAATGCTTAATCCCTATGTAAAAACGTTAGTTAAGCAAGAATATCGTATTTTTAAAAAAATCTAATGATAGGATTTTCCAGAAAATTGAAAAAACCGAAAAATGTCAAGAGTAAAGTGCCATTTTCTGACATTAGATTTCGTTCTAAATGCTTAATCCCTATGTAGAAACGTTAGTTAAGCAAGAATATCGTATTTTTAAAAAAATCTAATGATAGGATTTTTCATAAAATTGAAAAAACCGTAAAATGTCAAGAGTAAAGTGCCCTTATTTTAAACATTATATCGTTCTAAATGCTTAATCCCTATGTAAAAAAGTTATCTAAGCAAGAATATGTTATTGAATAAAATGAGAAAAATTTATTTTAGCCGTAAATCGAAAATAATGGGGACACCGGAGCTGTTCGAAGCGCCGAGCGCGCCGCGTACGCCCGAATATTTTCTAAGTCCCAACGTACCGATCAAGAGTAAAGTACCATTTTCCTACATTAGATTTCGTTCTAAATGCTTAATCCCTATGTAAAAACGTTAGTTAAGCAAGAATATCGTATTTTAAAAAAAATCTAATGATAGGATTTTCCAGAAAATTGAAAAAACCGAAAAATGTCAAGAGTAAAGTGCCATTTTCTGACATTAGATTTCGTTCTAAATGCTTAATCCCTATGTAGAAACGTTAGTTATGCAAGATTATCGTATTTTTAAAAAAATCTAATGATAGGATTTTTCAGAAAATTGAAAAAACCGTAAAATGTCAAGAGTAAAGTGCCCTTATTTTAAACATTATATCGTTCTAAATGCTTAATCCCTATGTAAAAAAGTTATCTAAGCAAGAATATGTTATTGAATAAAATGAGAAAAATTTATTTTAGCCGTAAATCGAAAATAATGGGTCGAGCGAATCGGTCGATTGCGCCGAGACGCGCTATGATGCAACAGACGAGCGATTGGAACGCCCGAATATTTTCAAAGTCCCAACGTACCGGTCAAGAGTAAAGTACCATTTTCCTACATTAGATTTCGTTCTAAATGCTTAATCCCTATGTAAAAACGTTAGTTAAGCAAGAATATCGTATTTTAAAAAAAATCTAATGATAGGATTTTCCAGAAAATTGAAAAAACCGAAAAATGTCAAGAGTAAAGTGCCATTTTCTGACATTAGATTTCGTTCTAAATGCTTAATCCCTATGTAGAAACGTTAGTTAAGCAAGAATATCGTATTTTTAAAAAAATCTAATGATAGGATTTTTCAGAAAATTGAAAAAACCGTAAAATGTCAAGAGTAAAGTGCCATTATTTTAAACAATGTATCGTTCTAAATGCTTAATACCTATGTAAAAAAGTTATTTAAGCAAGAATATGTAATTGAAAAAAATTAGAAGAATTTATTTTAGCCGTAAATCGAAAATAATGGGGACACCGGAGCTGTTCGAAGCGCCGAGACGCGCCGCGTACGGCCGAATATTTTCTAAGTCCCAACGTACCGATCAAGAGTAAAGTACCATTTTCCTACATTAGATTTCGTTCTAAATGCTTAATCCCTATGTAAAAACGTTAGTTAAGCAAGAATATCGTATTTTTAAAAAAATCTAATGATAGGATTTTCCAGAAAATTGAAAAAACCGAAAAATGTCAAGAGTAAAGTGCCATTTTCTGACATTAGATTTCGTTCTAAATGCTTAATCCCTATGTAGAAACGTTAGTTATGCAAGATTATCGTATTTTTAAAAAAATCTAATGATAGGATTTTTCAGAAAATTGAAAAAACCGTAAAATGTCAAGAGTAAAGTGCCCTTATTTTAAACATTATATCGTTCTAAATGCTTAATCCCTATGTAAAAAAGTTATCTAAGCAAGAATATGTTATTGAATAAAATGAGAAAAATTTATTTTAGCCGTAAATCGAAAATAATGGGTCGAGCGAATCGGTCGATTGCGCCGAGACGCGCTATGATGCAACAGACGAGCGATTGGAACGCCCGAATATTTTCAAAGTCCCAACGTACCGGTCAAGAGTAAAGTACCATTTTCCTACATTAGATTTCGTTCTAAATGCTTAATCCCTATGTAAAAACGTTAGTTAAGCAAGAATATCGTATTTTAAAAAAAATCTAATGATAGGATTTTCCAGAAAATTGAAAAAACCGAAAAATGTCAAGAGTAAAGTGCCATTTTCTGACATTAGATTTCGTTCTAAATGCTTAATCCCTATGTAGAAACGTTAGTTAAGCAAGAATATCGTATTTTTAAAAAAATCTAATGATAGGATTTTTCAGAAAATTGAAAAAACCGTAAAATGTCAAGAGTAAAGTGCCATTATTTTAAGCAATGTATCGTTCTAAATGCTTAATCCCTATGTAAAAAAGTTATTTAAGCAAGAATATGTAATTGAAAAAAATTAGAAGAATTTATTTTAGCCGTAAATCGAAAATAATGGGGACACCGGAGCTGTTCGAAGCGCCGAGACGCGCCGCGTACGGCCGAATATTTTCTAAGTCCCAACGTACCGATCAAGAGTAAAGTACCATTTTCCTACATTAGATTTCGTTCTAAATGCTTAATCCCTATGTAAAAACGTTAGTTAAGCAAGAATATCGTATTTTTAAAAAAATCTAATGATAGGATTTTCCAGAAAATTGAAAAAACCGAAAAATGTCAAGAGTAAAGTGCCATTTTCTGACATTAGATTTCGTTCTAAATGCTTAATCCCTATGTAGAAACGTTAGTTATGCAAGATTATCGTATTTTTAAAAAAATCTAATGATAGGATTTTTCAGAAAATTGAAAAAACCGTAAAATGTCAAGAGTAAAGTGCCCTTATTTTAAACATTATATCGTTCTAAATGCTTAATCCCTATGTAAAAAAGTTATCTAAGCAAGAATATGTTATTGAATAAAATGAGAAAAATTTATTTTAGCCGTAAATCGAAAATAATGGGTCGAGCGAATCGGTCGATTGCGCCGAGACGCGCTATGATGCAACAGACGAGCGATTGGAACGCCCGAATATTTTCAAAGTCCCAACGTACCGGTCAAGAGTAAAGTACCATTTTCCTACATTAGATTTCGTTCTAAATGCTTAATCCCTATGTAAAAACGTTAGTTAAGCAAGAATATCGTATTTTTAAAAAAATCTAATGATAGGATTTTCCAGAAAATTGAAAAAACCGAAAAATGTCAAGAGTAAAGTGCCATTTTCTGACATTAGATTTCGTTCTAAATGCTTAATCCCTATGTAGAAACGTTAGTTATGCAAGATTATCGTATTTTTAAAAAAATCTAATGATAGGATTTTTCAGAAAATTGAAAAAACCGTAAAATGTCAAGAGTAAAGTGCCCTTATTTTAAACATTATATCGTTCTAAATGCTTAATCCCTATGTAAAAAAGTTATCTAAGCAAGAATATGTTATTGAATAAAATGAGAAAAATTTATTTTAGCCGTAAATCGAAAATAATGGGTCGAGCGAATCGGTCGATTGCGCCGAGACGCGCTATGATGCAACAGACGAGCGATTGGAACGCCCGAATATTTTCAAAGTCCCAACGTACCGGTCAAGAGTAAAGTACCATTTTCCTACATTAGATTTCGTTCTAAATGCTTAATCCCTATGTAAAAACGTTAGTTAAGCAAGAATATCGTATTTTAAAAAAAATCTAATGATAGGATTTTCCAGAAAATTGAAAAAACCGAAAAATGTCAAGAGTAAAGTGCCATTTTCTGACATTAGATTTCGTTCTAAATGCTTAATCCCTATGTAGAAACGTTAGTTAAGCAAGAATATCGTATTTTTAAAAAAATCTAATGATAGGATTTTTCAGAAAATTGAAAAAACCGTAAAATGTCAAGAGTAAAGTGCCATTATTTTAAGCAATGTATCGTTCTAAATGCTTAATCCCTATGTAAAAAAGTTATTTAAGCAAGAATATGTAATTGAAAAAAATTAGAAGAATTTATTTTAGCCGTAAATCGAAAATAATGGGGACACCGGAGCTGTTCGAAGCGCCGAGACGCGCCGCGTACGGCCGAATATTTTCTAAGTCCCAACGTACCGATCAAGAGTAAAGTACCATTTTCCTACATTAGATTTCGTTCTAAATGCTTAATCCCTATGTAAAAACGTTAGTTAAGCAAGAATATCGTATTTTTAAAAAAATCTAATGATAGGATTTTCCAGAAAATTGAAAAAACCGAAAAATGTCAAGAGTAAAGTGCCATTTTCTGACATTAGATTTCGTTCTAAATGCTTAATCCCTATGTAGAAACGTTAGTTATGCAAGATTATCGTATTTTTAAAAAAATCTAATGATAGGATTTTTCAGAAAATTGAAAAAACCGTAAAATGTCAAGAGTAAAGTGCCATTATTTTAAACAATGTATCGTTCTAAATGCTTAATCCCTATGTAAAAAAGTTATCTAAGCAAGAATATGTTATTGAATAAAATGAGAAAAATTTATTTTAGCCGTAAATCGAAAATAATGGGTCGAGCGAATCGGTCGATTGCGCCGAGACGCGCTATGATGCAACAGACGAGCGATTGGAACGCCCGAATATTTTCAAAGTCCCAACGTACCGATCAAGAGTAAAGTACCATTTTCCTACATTAGATTTCGTTCTAAATGCTTAATCCCTATGTAAAAACGTTAGTTAAGCAAGAATATCGTATTTTAAAAAAAATCTAATGATAGGATTTTCCAGAAAATTGAAAAAACCGAAAAATGTCAAGAGTAAAGTGCCATTTTCTGACATTAGATTTCGTTCTAAATGCTTAATCCCTATGTAGAAACGTTAGTTAAGCAAGAATATCGTATTTTTAAAAAAATCTAATGATAGGATTTTTCATAAAATTGAAAAAACCGTAAAATGTCAAGAGTAAAGTGCCCTTATTTTAAACATTATATCGTTCTAAATGCTTAATCCCTATGTAAAAACGTTAGTTAAGCAAGAACATCGTATTTTTAAAAAAATCTAATGATAGGATTTTCCAGAAAATTGAAAAAACCGAAAAATGTCAAGAGTAAAGTGCCATTTTCTGACATTAGATTTCGTTCTAAATGCTTAATCCCTATGTAGAAACGTTAGTTAAGCAAGAATATCGTATTTTTAAAAAAATCTAATGGTAGGATTTTTCAGAAAATTGAAAAAACCGTAAAATGTCAAGAGTAAAGTGCCCTTATTTTAAACATTATATCGTTCTAAATGCTTAATCCCTATGTAAAAAAGTTATCTAAGCAAGAATATGTTATTGAATAAAATGAGAAAAATTTATTTTAGCCGTAAATCGAAAAAAAGACTGTTCGTTTCTCTGTCTCTCTCGCGCGATCGAAGTATTGATGTTTCCCGGCAATGTAATGGGATATTAATTAAACTTTATACACGAAATTACTCGTTTTGATCCCCGCTACACAGCCGTATACTTTTTATAATTTTGTGGAATCGGGAACCTTGAAATATTTAACATAACGCGGATCGACTGTCTCTGTCTCTTTCTAGATCGGAATAATCGATGTTTCCCGGCAAACTATTGGGAGATTAATTAAACTTTATACACGAAATTACTCGTTTTGATCCCCGCTACACAGCCGTATACTTTTTATAATTTTGTGGAATCGGTAACCTTGAAATATTTAACATAACGCGGATCGACTGTCTCTGTCTCTTTCTAGATCGGAATAATCGATGTTTCCCGGCAAACTATTGGGAGTTTAATTAAACTTTATACATGAAATTACTCGTTTTGATCCCCGCTACACAGCCGTATACTTTTTATAATTTTGTGGAATCGGGAACCTTGAAATATTTAACATAACGCGGATCGACTGTCTCTGTCTCTTTCTAGATCGGAATAATCGATGTTTCCCGGCAAACTATTGGGAGATTAATTAAACTTTATACACGAAATTACTCGTTTTGATCCCCGCTACACAGCCGTATACTTTTTATAATTTTGTGGAATCGGGAACCTTGAAATATTTAACATAACGCGGATCGACTGTCTCTGTCTCTTTCTAGATCGGAATAATCGATGTTTCCCGGCAAACTATTGGGAGATTAATTAAACTTTATACACGAAATTACTCGTTTTGATCCCCGCTACACAGCCGTATACTTTTTATAATTTTGTGGAATCGGTAACCTTGAAATATTTAACATAACGCGGATCGACTGTCTCTGTCTCTTTCTAGATCGGAATAATCGATGTTTCCCGGCAAACTAATGGGATATTAATTAAACTTTATACACGAAATTACTCGTTTTGATCCCTGCTACACAGCCGTATACTTTTTATAATTTTGTGGAATCGGGAACCTTGAAATATTTAACATAACGCGGATCGTCTATCTCTGTCTCTTTCTAGATCGGAAGAATCGATGTTTCCCGGCAAACTAATGGGAGTTTAATTAAACTTTATGCATCAAATCATTCAGTTTGACTCCTGCAACACAACCAAACACTCTCTGTAATTTTCTGAACTGAAAAACCACTGAAATTGCGCTCGAAATGCGGAGCGACGGGTCGACGCGTCTGCACTGTGCGACGGCTAGTCAAAACGTCCGAACAGCGTATTGTTTTCGATCTCTTGGTATAATATTCGTATTCCTTGCTGTGTATAGCTTCCGATCGATTATTGCAATGGTCAAAGTTCCAGCGGCGTAATGCTTTCCATAAGATTACATTAATATAACCAGCGGCATATTGCTTTCTGTCTTGTAATGAAAATTTTATAAC
>NW_027476660.1:160000-162196 GCF_051020955.1 Megalopta genalis
AGCATATGACTACTGGCAGGATCAACCAGGGAACTATACAATATGTATATATAAAATGGACAAAATTTAAATCCTTTTCCATCGTCGCCTGTTTCATATATATATGTCAGGTCGACACACCATTTTTCTCTTTCAAATATGTACAAGTTTTGCCACATTCCGCGCTTGTAACATATCTTCTTTAACGCTCAATTTCTTTCATTTTTCTACCATACAGATATTTTACCGTACGCCCAAAAACGTACGTATTATATTTTTGTTCTATCATAAAATCACATTTTTCTACGTACGCCAGCTTCGTACGTTTCTATCTTTGCCTTCATAAAATCACAAGATAATTTTATCTTCAAGAGTCTCGCTATTAACATCTTGTAAGATAAATGTACGTCCCAGCTAAAACGTACAAATACTTCAAGTTAAGTAATAATATATCATCGCTATTGACAAATTTTTAAGATCCAAGACACAGTTCTCTCTATATGTTTTAATATTTTTTATGTACTCAAATATATTCAAAGGAAAAAGTACATGGGTGATGCCATAGTCGTGGAAGCGCGTACGCTCACGCTGATCTTCTGACCGCCGGAAGCACGAAACCTCTGATCTGGGCAAAATCGGCAAGCCGAGGAAGAACGGACAGGACACATGCTGGACTGGCGAGAAAGCGTGTTCTTCCGCTCGCGCTAGGCATTTCGATTTCTGACACCTCTTGATTTAAAAAATCAGTTTTTTGATAGTTTTCTCTCTCCACTGGGCTATTCATTTTAGCCACAGTTTTCAATTGGTACGATTTGCTTCCAAATCTTACAGATGCATTTTAAAAAATTTTTCCATCGCTCGGACAGAAGAGTCGATTGCTCAGTGAGTACGAGTATACATACAAAGTGCATACGGGTAACCAACCCCGTAGGGCTTGCCACATATGGGCCATTCGGTCAAAGACACCGACCCGTGGCCACGCTGTGTGGAGAAAAGTCCGTAACGTAAACGGCACGAAACAGTCAGGACCGAAGCCCCGAAGGAGCTCTGAGACAGCTTCTCGACCGAGATCGTAGAATTGGCCCAAAACCCGCTCTGCTCCGTCCGCCTCGCACGGACCGTGTATCTCTTATAGATACCGAACGGCCGGCAAGGACGCCGGCGCCGCCGGCCGAATAGCACGCGCGCTTATGAGTGTAAACCGCTGCGGCAACAGACCGCCCGGCCGTGCTGTTGTAACATAGCGCGTGAACGAACGAAAAAAATTTTTATAGTAAACATTAAAATAAATTACACTACCGTAAACTAGACAAAAAATTACACATTTTTTCCCAATATGAAAATTTTCACAAACTTTTTAAAGTCCCATCGCATCGAGTAAACTTTTTTAATAACGCGTCCGCACGATTCTAAATGCTTAATCCATATGTGAAATCGTTCACTGATCACGAATATCGTATTTAAAAAAATTACAAAAATTTATTTTTCAAAATAATCAAAAAAAACCGAAAAATCACAAGAGTAAAGTACCATTATTTTAAACAACATGTCGTTCTAAATGCTTAATCCCTATGTAAAAAAGTTATTTAAGCAAGAATATGTAATTGAAAAAAATTAGAAAAATTTATTTTAGCCGTAAATCGAAAATAATGGGGACACCGGAGCTGTTCGAAGCGCCGAGACGCGCCGCGTACGGCCGAATATTTTCTAAGTCCCAACGTACCGATCAAGAGTAAAGTACCATTTTCCTACATTAGATTTCGTTCTAAATGCTTAATCCCTATGTAAAAACGTTAGTTAAGCAAGAATATCGTATTTTTAAAAAAATCTAATGATAGGATTTTCCAGAAAATTGAAAAAACCGAAAAATGTCAAGAGTAAAGTGCCATTTTCTGACATTAGATTTCGTTCTAAATGCTTAATCCCTATGTAGAAACGTTAGTTAAGCAAGAATATCGTATTTTTAAAAAAATCTAATGATAGGATTTTTCATAAAATTGAAAAAACCGTAAAATGTCAAGAGTAAAGTGCCCTTATTTTAAACATTATATCGTTCTAAATGCTTAATCCCTATGTAAAAAAGTTATCTAAGCAAGAATATGTTATTGAATAAAATGAGAAAAATTTATTTTAGCCGTAAATCGAAAATAATGGGGACACCGGAGCTGTTCGAAGCGCCGAGCGCGCCGCGTACGCCCGAATATTTTCTAAGTCCCA